>NC_041403.2:125580773-125880773 GCF_900747795.2 Erpetoichthys calabaricus
AGGGACAATTTAGAATCACCAATGCACCTAACCTGCATGTCTTTGGACTGTGGGAGGAAACCGGAGTACCCAGAGGAAACCCAGACAGACATGGGGAGAACATTCAAACTCCACGCAGGGAAGCGAACCCGGGTCTCCTAACTGGCACCTTTCACTGCGCCACCATACCGCCCGCATACAAACTTAAAAGGTTTAAATAAAACAGAAATATATACCTTTATTTTTACTTCCTTAACTTGTGGAGGGTGTATCCTGTAGCAAAGCCCTAAGTTTTTTCATGAAAGCCCCTTTCAGTCAATAAGCCTTAAAAACAGGTGTAAAGCTAAACTTGCAGCACCACTATTCAATTACACTTGCCTAACGCCTCTCCTAAGGGGAGATACTGTGGGATCTAGGCATCAGTCAAAGCACCAATCACAGGCCCGATTAGAAAGCGGGAAGCTGTGATTTGTCGACTCCCTCCCATGTAACAATCACAGCCCGTGTTACAACGCACTATGTATGTATGTGTATATGTATATATGTATATGTGTGTGTTTATGTATGTGTGTATATATGTTGATATGTGTGTGTATATATATATATATATATATATATATATATATATATATATATATATATATATACACAGTGGTGTGAAAAACTATTTGCCCCCTTCCTGATTTCTTATTCTTTTGCATGTTTGTCACACAAAATGTTTCTGATCATCAAACACATTTAACCATTAGTCAAATATAACACAAGTAAACACAAAATGCAGTTTGTAAATGGTGGTTTTTATTATTTAGGGAGAAAAAAAAATCCAAACCTACATGGCCCTGTGTGAAAAAGTAATTGCCCCCTGAACCTAATAACTGGTTGGGCCACCCTTAGCAGCAATAACTGCAATCAAGCGCTTGCGATAACTTGCAATGAGTCTTTTACAGCGCTCTGGAGGAATTTTGGCCCACTCATCTTTGCAAAATTGTTGTAATTCAGCTTTATTTGAGGGTTTTCTAGCATGAACCGCCTTTTTAAGGTCATGCCATAGCATCTCAATTGGATTCAGGTCAGGACTTTGACTAGGCCACTCCAAAGTTTTCATTTTGTTTTTCTTCAGCCATTCAGAGGTGGATTTGCTGGTGTGTTTTGGGTCATTGTCCTGTTGCAGCACCCAAGATCGCTTCAGCTTGAGTTGAAGAACAGATGGCCGGACATTCTCCTTCAGGATTTTTTGGTAGACAGTAGAATTCATGGTTACATCTATCACAGCAAGCCTTCCAGGTCCTGAAGCAGCAAAACAACCCCAGACCATCACACTACCACCACCATATTTTACTGTTGGTATGATGTTCTTTTTCTGAAATGCTGTGTTCCTTTTACGCCAGATGTAACGGGATATTTGCCTTCCAAAAAGTTCAACTTTTGACTCATCAGTCCACAAGGTATTTTCCCAAAAGTCTTGGCAATCATTGAGATGTTTCTTAGCAAAATTGAGACGAGCCCTAATGTTCTTTTTGCTTAACAGTGGTTTGCGTCTTGGAAATCTGCCATGCAGGCCGTTTTTGCCCAGTCTCTTTCTTATGGTGGAGTCGTGAACACTGACCTTAATTGAGGCAAGTGAGGCCTGCAGTTCTTTAGACGTTGTCCTGGGGTCTTTTGTGACCTCTCGGATGAGTCGTCTCTGCGCTCTTGGGGTAATTTTGGTCGGCCGGCCACTCCTGGGAAGGTTCACCACTGTTCCATGTTTTTGCCATTTGTGGATAATGGCTCTCACTGTGGTTCGCTGGAGTCCCAAAGCTTTAGAAATGGCTTTATAACCTTTACCAGACTGATAGATCTCAATTACTTCTGTTCTCATTTGTTCCTGAATTTCTTTGGATCTTGGCATGATGTCTAGCTTTTGAGGTGCTTTTGGTCTACTTCTCTGTGTCAGGCAGCTCCTATTTAAGTGATTTCTTGGTTGAAACAGGTGTGGCATTAATCAGGCCTGGGTGAGGCTACGGAAATTGAACTCAGGTGTGATACACCACAGTTAGGTTATTTTTTTTAACAAGGGGGCAATTACTTTTTCACACAGGGCCATGTACGTTTGGATTTTTTTTTCTCCCTAAATAATAAAAACCATCATTTAAAAACTGCATTTTGTGTTTACTTGTGTTATATTTGACTAATGGTTAAATGTGTTTGATGATCAGAAACATTTTGTGTGACAAACATGCAAAAGAATAAGAAATCAGGAAGGGGGCAAATAGTTTTTCACACCACTGTATGTGTGTGTGTGTATATGTGTATACCCACTGTGTATATATATATATATATATATATATATATATATATATATATGTGTGTGTGTGTGTATCCCATTTATAAATAAAATAGCCCCTCTGCTGATCACCCCTTGTTTCTTATTGCATTGACTTTATCCCATTAAATATAAATTACTATAGAAGCATACAATTTACTATAGTCTTTTTTTAGTTTTATCTGTTTGTGTTAGACATTGATACATCTCCCCGCTACTAGATTGAAGCTGGTCTAGGTCTGTCAGGCTATACATCTGAACAGATGTGGAGTGGCAACTCCCAGATTAGCAGCTTCTTAATGGTCTTTGGCAATGAGTGAATACGTTTCCAACAGATTACAGGTTTTCATTAACTTTTTTTTTTCTGACTGTGATAGGAATTTATTTTGTTTTTAGTTGATTGATCATTTTTGTTTTTAAAAGTGTAAGCTGTCTTCCAGTGCAAGTGCCTTTTTGCCTTTTGTGCCATTACAGTATGTAGACCATCATAAATTTCTAAGAGAAAAGACATTCTTAAACATACTTCGGGTATACTGTAGCTTTTGTGAAGTTAATTTATTGTTGACTTTTTGAAAACATGTTACCTTTTTGTATCTGAGGACTTGTTACCTTTTTGTATCTGAGGACTGCTTCCTTTCAGGTAGTAGTAATATTATTGTTGTGTGTATTATACAACATGTTTGTCCCTGCCTGACACTTGTGATAAACAATACTATAAGTCAAGGAACACAAAACTGTCCTGGAAGAAAAAACTACATTGCCTATTTAAGATACTTGCTGGGGATCTAGACCTTTTAAAAAACATTGATTAGAAACAACTGTGGAGCACTTTCTTTTAAGGAATTTCTGATTACTGTCATGACTCAGATAGAAACGTTGTGCATCAGGAACAGGATACCAATCTATTGAACAACAGCATTTATTTATGTAGCACATTTTCATGCAAATTATGTAGCTCAAAGTGCTTTACATAATGAAGAAAGAAAAATATAAAAATAAGGTTGGGAAATACTGAGTAACAAAGAATAAAGTAAAGTCCAATAGCCAGGATGACAGGGGAAAAAAAACTCCCAAGAGCTGGAGGAAAAAAAAAAAAAAAAATCTGCAGGGGTTCTGAGGCCATGAGACCTCCCAACTCCCACTGGGCATTCTACCAAACATATATGATCTAAATCAGTCCTCATGGTTTTCAGGCTTCATGTGTAATAATTAAATGATGGTCATGTGGACATCTGGCCTTCAATCCATCAATGTAGGGAGTAGATGCAGAACTACACAGGTTATAGAATCGTTGCCGATGGACTTTGGTCGAGACAAATTGCATTTTTAAAGAGTGATAACAGTCATGTGACCATATTGAAAGTTGGACAGTCAGCCTAATGAAAAAATTATGTATTTGTATATTTCACACACAGAAATGTATCATTTACATTATATGCTGTTTGTGTCTGTATAAATTTCTTGCAGAGCTTCACGCTAGAACTGTTTCTGATTGGTCACCACTGGTGACAGCAATTTAAAGTTAAGCAGATTATTAATTCAGCTTCTGCAAAAACTCCTAGAAATGTGTGATGTGCGGCAGAGCTCTGCATTATTTATCATGGTAGATGCAGCTGCTGGAAACTATCGTTATACAAATGACTCCTTTTCAAGTAGTCATAACATGGAAGTATTTTCAGGCACTCTCTTCTTTTGTTCCATCTTTTTATCTGCATTAATTTACCCTGAACAGGCTTTTGGCAGTTGAGGCATAATTTCCTCGAAATCTTTTTTTAAGATGGATGCATGATTGCTTTACTTTGTGTATGAAGTAGATACATGGACTCAAAGTAGAGGTGACTTTAACAAAAACTGAAAAAAAACTGAGCAAATACAAAATGACACTCTAGTCTAAACACTTTGGATTGCAATTGTGCAGTCATAATCTTAAGTGTAATGGAAGGATGTTCATATCTGGGGGGAAAAAGGCTGGGGGGTTGGGGAGGAGAAGACGACATTAATGTGTTGAATCAGCAATTTGTATTTCTTTACCCCTTTTTCTAATGAGAAGTATTTGTCATTGTGGCCTGAAAATATTACTGTATAACATTCCCTTTGAGAGGCTATTGTGCTCTGGCTTCCGTGATATCCCATTAAATGTTCCATTCCTGTTTGGTTCTGTTCTGTAATTATAAAAAGATGCATGCTTTGCTTAACAAGGCGAATGTTGGCTTGGTTGATTTTTGTCTCATTTAATAAGGTCTGTCTCTTATATGTGGTGAAGTCTACAGTTAAGAGAGAATTCCTTTTTGGATTAAGAAATGTGAAGAAGAGAATGCATTGCTTTAGAAATTGAAACTGAAAATTTTCAATGTTAACAAAAATTGGTAAGCCAAGAATTTGAAAGTGTTAAAACTTTGCATTTAAAAATAACAGTGATGGAAAAACTCCACTCACACTGCGGTGTAAAAAGGTACATGTTTCTAGAATATGGTGGAGCACTGCTGTCTCACACTGTCTGTGTGGAATATGTCTGTTCTATCATGCCTGCCTGTGGTTTTCTGAGGTAACTGTTTTCCCTCAAAAAGACATTTGTGTTAATTGTAAAGAAGAAACTGGTACTCTATGCCTATGTGCCCTAGACTGACGGGTGTCTTGGCCCAGGAATGTTTCTTGCTTTGTAGTTGATGCTGATGATATAGGATGGAGTTTTGCTTTGGGTCAGGTACCCAGTAATTATCTGTGTATTGGGTGGTTTTTATGACCATGCTATTCAGAGGCAAGTTAAGGTGTGGTCCAAAATTGTAAGAATGCTGGTCTGGCCTGTGTAAAGACAATATAGTAATAAAACAATATTTTTTTGCTAACATGTTGTGTTTTCTCTGACATTACACAAAGTTTTAGTGGATGCTGGAAGCTGCATGTAACTTCTAGCAGCACCTACAGGGCAGAGAGTAAAAGAAGCACCCTTCTCCAAGTAGAAAACCCACTTGCATTTTGGAAATAACTGATAAATCTGTCCTGACCAAAAGTATGATGGCACTCGGGCTTAATTGTTAATTAAAAAGTAATACATCTCCAAAGAAGTAACCATTTAAATTGACTGCAAATTAGACACTACTACTATTGGTATTTGACTCGGAATCATTACTGTGCTTTTAATCCTGTGTTGTGTGTAATTAGCATTCACATTTTATTTTCTTATTCTTATTGCATTACAATCATGCCTGATGTTAGTCTAGTGAAAACCTTTAACACAGATGTGTGATAACCATTGAACGGCCAGCTTCATATCGATAACTACCATAGAGAAAATGAAGGTTTATTAATAAACAAAAAGTTTAGTAGATTATGACTGGAGGGCATGTGTGTATTGAGGATAAGACTGAAAGAAGCAAGGCCAAACTGTGTAGAGGAAAGGAAGAAATGTAAAACAGGACATGCAAAGGACATGACTGATTGGTGTTAGTTATTTTTTGGCATTTTGAAAATGTGAGGTGAACCTGAGAGTTTTTCAATAATTCCTAAAAGCTTTTGAATAAAAGCCATTAATACTATACTGAGTGTTTAAATACTGTACTTTTAACCTCAACAGTACAGAATGAGTGGTTGAGGAGCTGGTGATTGTGTGACTTCGGAAATGTGGGAGTGACTCTCTCACTCCTCCCGCAACTATTGTCAGTGTGTTGCCAGCGTTGACCGTGCACATAGTTTGCACTGTTTCATTCACTTAGGATTTTTGTGTTTATGCATTTGTAAGCACTTTAGCCCACTAACAGTGGGAACCACAAACCTGCATTCTCTGTCTCACAAGCAAGTACTTTGCGGCCTGAACTACACTGAGAGCTCCATGTATCAGCTGCGTAGAGCCTGTTTCTGACCACTGTAAGTGGTGTAGTCCTCAAATGACCATGTCAGCCCGCACCTTCTCTGCACAGAGTCGCCACTACACTCCACCCCGTTAACTGTGTAGATACCACCCTTATTAGCAATTGAATCATGGTCCGAGTTGACAGAAAAGCATCTAATTTCAAAGATTTGCGCTTTGGGGAACTGTGAATCTGGTGTCTGGTTCAGAGGCGAGCACTCTGTGTCATGAGTTAAATGGAGTACACAGTCAGTCAGACGCGCATGAGCATTGCTCTTCCCTAGTGTTGTTAGCTGATATTTCTCTCTGGGTTTGTGTGCCCCGTCATTCTTTGCGTAGTTGCTACTACAGGGACTGTTTATTTTATTCAAGTTTTTGTCTGTTACCTCAGATAATCAGGGTTATACTTTATTGCTTGTGGCATTTTTTTTTTCAATTATGAAATTTTACTACTTCTTTCAGCTGCTTCCATTAGGGGTTGCCACAGTGGATCATCTTTTTCCGTATCTTCCTGTCCTCTACATCTTGCTCTTTGACATCCAGAACCTGCATGTCCTCTCTCACCACACCCATAAACCCCCTCTTATTCCTTCCTCTTTTCCTCTTACCTGGCAGCTCTATCCTTAACATCCTACTCCCAATATACTCGGCATCTCTCCTCTGCACATGTCCAAACCAACGCAACCTCGCCTCTCTGACTTTGTCTCCCAACCGTCCAACTTGAGCTGACCCTCTAATGTACTCATTTCGAATCCTATTCATCCTCATCACACTCAGTGCAAATCTTAGCATCTTTAACTCTGCTACCTCCAGCGCTGTCTCCTGCTTTCTGGTCAGTGCCACCATCCCCAACTGATATTACATAGCTGGTCTCACTACCGTCCTGTATATCTTCCCTTTCACTCTTACTGATACCCGTCTGTCACAAATTATTCCTGACACTCTCCTTCACCCATTCCACCCTGCCTGCACTCCCTTTTTCACCTCTCTTCCACAGTCCCCATTACTCTGTACTGCTGATCCCAAGTATTTAAACTCATCCACCTTCACCAACTCTACTCCTTGCATCCTCACCATTCCACTGACCTCCCTCTCATTTACACACATGTATTCTGTCTTGTTCCTACTGACCTTCATTCCTCTCCTCTCCAGAGCATATTTCCACTTCTCCAGGGTCTCCTCAACCTGCTCCCTAGTATCGCTACATATCACAGTGTCATCTGCAAACATCATAGTCCACGGGGACTCCTGTCTAATCTCGTCTGTCAACCTGTGCATCACCATTTCAAATATGAAAGGGCTCAGAGCCAATCCCTGATGTAATCCCACCTCTACCTTGAATGCATCAGTCACTCCTACCGCAGACGTCACCATTGTCACACTTCCCTCGTACATATCCTGTACAACTCTTGTGTACTTCTCTGCCACTCCCAACTTAATCATGCAATACCACAGCTCCTCTCGAGGCACCCTATCATATGCTTTCTCAAGGTTCAAAAAGAAGCAATGAAACTCCTCCTGGCCTTCTCTATACTTCTCCAACATGCTCAGAGCATCTGTGGAGTTCATTCTTGGCATGAAACCATACTGCTACCCACTAATCATGACCTCAGTTCTTAACCTAGCTTCCACTGCTCTTTACCATTACTTCATGCTGTGGCTCATCAATTGTATCCCCCTGTAGTTACTACAGTTCTGCACGTCCCCCATATTCTTAAATATCGGCACCAGTACACTTCTTCTCCACTCCTCAGGCATCCTCTCACTTTCCAAGATTCCATTAAACAATCTGGTTAAAACTCTACTGCCATCTCTCCTGAACACCTCCATGCTTCCACAGGTATGTCATCTGGACCAGAGGCCTTTCCATTCCTCATCCTCTTCATAGCTGTCCTTGCTTCTCCTTGCTAATCCATTGCACTTCCTAATTTACTATCTCCATATCATCCAACCTTCTCTCTCTCTCGTTCTCTTCATTCATCAGCCTCTCAAAGTACTCTTTCCATCTGCTCAACACACTCTCTTCACTTGTGAGTACGTTTCCGTCTTTATCCTTTATCACCCTAACCTGCTGCACATTTTTCTCCGCTCTGTGCCTCTTGTCTATCCAATCGGTACAGGTCCTTTTCTCCCTCCTTTGTGTCCAACCTCTCATGCAATACATCATACACCTTTTCTTTAGCCTTCGCCACCTCTCTCTTCACCTTGTGTTTTATCTCCTTGTACTCTTGTCTACTTTCTGCATCTCTCTGATTATCCCACTTATTCTTTGCTATCCTTTTCCTCTGTATACTCTCCTGTACTTCCCCACCACCAGGTTTCCTTTTCCTCCTTCCTTTGTCCAGATGTTACGCCCAGCACCCTTCTTGCTGTCACCCTTACTACATCTGCTGTAGTTGCCCATCTGTCTGGTAACTGTTCACTGCCACCTAGTGCCTGTCTAACCTCCTCCCTGAACTCTACTTTGCAGTTTTCATTTTTCAGCTTCCACAATTTGATCCTTGGCTCTGCCCTCACTGTTTTCCTCTTCTTGATCTCCAACATCATCCTACAGACCACCATCCTATGCTGCTTAACTACACTTTTCCCTGCCCACCACTTTGCAGTCTTCAATCTCCTTCAGATTAACTCTTCTGCATAGGATGTAATCTACCTGTGTGCATCTTCCTCCACTTTTGTATGTCACCCTATGTTCCTCCCTCTTCTTAAAATATGTATTCACCACAGCTATGTATCATCTGACCTTCATTCCTCTCCTTGACACCATACCTACCCATCACCTCCTCGTCTCCTCTGTTCCCTTCACCAACATGTCCATTGAAATCTGCTCCAATCACCACTTTCTGTTCCTTGGGTACATTGTACATCACTTTGTCCAACTCACTCTAGAAATCTTCTTTCTCATCTATCGCACACCCAACTTGCAGGGCATATGCACTAATGACATTAATCATCACACCTCCAACTTCATTATCATTACTTGATTATCATGTCTTGACAATCTTTTCACCTCCAAAACACTCTTGACATAAGCTTCCTTCAGAATAACCCCTACCCCATTTCTCCTCCCATCCACACCATGATAGAACAGGCCATCTGGCCTTTCTCCCCTTCCATTTAGTCTCTTGCATGCACAATGTATCAACCTTCCTTCTCTCCATCATATCTGCTAACCCTCTCCCCTTACCAGTCATACTACCAACATTCAAAGATCCTACCCTCAGTTCCGCTCTCTTTACCTTCTTCCTCTTCTTCTGCCTTCGTACATGCCCAACCCCCCTTTTTCGGCCAACAGTAGCCCAGTTTCCGCAAGCACCCTGTTGGCTAACAGTACTGGTGGCGGTCGTTGTTAACCTGGGGCTCGACTGAACCGGTAAGGAAATTTGTATTGTTTTCCACATATTGATTTGGCAAAATTTTACACCAGATGCCATTCCTGGTGTAACCCTCCCCATTTTTCCTGTTTTGGCACCAGCACAAAGAAACACACTGTTCTGTGCATCCCCTGTGGCTGGGTTTCAATTTTGTCTACACATTTGCAAATGGCTATTTTGATGTATGAAATTGTTGTCATGTTTTGGAATGAAGCAATATTTGTGGGCTGTGATTTGGGTGTAGTGTTAATTGTTGCAGATATGGGTTAAATTTGTTTCTTTTAAAAGAAACCTAGGCAGAAATTAGTATATAATCTTGTCTCCCTGTAACCTTGAAAAAGAGAAAACAGGTTCAAAAATGGATTGAGGGCTATATAATGCTGCTACTGAGTTAAAATCTTTGTTTGTGTCCCTCCCCTATAGTCTCTTACATAATACATGTACACAGATTTCCACATTAGTTGCAGGTGACACAGGTATTTGACATGACACAGGTATTTGACAGGTATTTAAGGAAGAAGCCAACTGAAAAAAATATGTTAAGTGTTTGTTTCTCAAACTACACATTCTGACATTCTTATATTTTAAAGCTTTCCCCCTGTTTTTCTCTCCTGGTTAGATCCAGTTTGCCCTGTTCTCTCTAGACAATCATAGCCACCTCTGTATGAAATCATCAGTTTGTCTGCAATCTGTCACATGGAATCACCTTCATTCTTCCCAAAAAAAAAATTATTGGGAAAGTTTTTTCATTTTTGCCATTTTTGAAACCAGAACTGAACTTTAACAATGTCGGTACCTTGCAAGCCAAGTGATCAAAATAAAAATTTTTAGCAGTGCTAATGCAAGTGGAAAGTCTTTCACCTGTGTTTGGTTTTCCGGATACACACTTTTAAGATTTTTTTTTTCTTTGAATTGTTGCGATTTCATTAGTTTCACTTTTATTTCAGAACTTATGTAAAAACAATATTTGGAATCTCTCAGGTCCCAATATGCTGAATCTTTTAAATGAGGTCAGTGAGACATGTTTTCCACTCTTTGCCTTTTATTTCTGACCTCGATTTGTCCTGCTATTTTTTCAGTTACACCTGGTTCTGATGATTAATTACCTTCGCTAATGCGATCCTTACTATCTTTTTTTTTTTTTTTTATACTGCAGCAACTGACATAATAAATGGTCGCAAAAGTTCTATTTGAACAATCGGCAACTTTGTAACCCCAAACACAACTTTTTAGAACCCCCCCACCTGCATCCATCAATACCCCGCTATCAGTCTTCCGCGCTGTACTCCGCCCTCCCTCAATCGGGCCTAACAGTCACTTAAAACAAAAAAGGCTTCAACTTGGCTGGGACACTACAATACTTTAGAATTTTACTGCTTTCGTATTCTGTACCTTTCTCTGCATGTGTATCGCACCATCGTTTGTTTGAACCTTTCGAATTCCACTGCTTTCATAATCTCTTATCTGCCTTTTTTTCTCTCCAATGGTTTTGGGTCTCTCTTCTCCGCGCTGCTCTTTCATCTGGAACGATTTGGCCTTATACGCTTTATATGTGCTGAGAGCACAGGATCTGTATGTGCTACGTGCATTTACATGTTTGAGTGTTTTGCTGGCTGGCCGTGCTCTTATTTGATAAGAAGGGTGTGTCTTGCAAGAATCTCGTGTTCCACGACCCTGCGAGACGGCCCTGGGACAATCTCTTGGCACCAAGTCTCATGTTTACGGTCCCCGCGAGACGCTCCGTGGCCAGTCTTTTTTGTCTCGCGGGTCTTTTAAATGTCTTCTGAGAACTTCCAAGAAGATCATGTATCGTCGACCTGCTTTTTTTTCTCCAGGATTTTTTTTTTATAATAGAGAGATACATATACTGCTCAGAAAACTAAAAACACTTTGAGAAAACATCAGATCTCAATGGGGAGAAAAATCTGTACTGATATGGACTGGGTAATGTGTTAGGAATGAAAACTAAAAGAACACTTTGAGAAAACATCAGATCTCAATGGGGAGAAAAATCTGTACTGATATGGACTGGGTAATGTGTTAGGAATGAAATGATGCCACATTGTTTGATGGAAATAAAAATGATCAACATACAGATTTCAAAGACACCCTGAAAATCAAAGTGAAAAAATAATTTGGCAGGCTAGTCCAATTTAGCAAAATTTAATTGCAGCAACTCAAAATCGTGCTCAGTAGTTTGTATGGCCCCCATGTGCTTGTATACATGCCGACAACGTCGGGGAATGCTCCTAATGAGATGGATGGTGTCCTGATGGATCTCCTCCCAGATCTGGACCAGGACATCACTGAGCTGCTGGACAGTCTGAGGTGCAACGTGGTGGCGTCGGATGGACAGAAACATAATGTCCCAGAGGTGTTTTATTGGATTTAGGTCAGGCGAGCATGGGGGTCAGTCAATGGTGTCAATTCCTTCGTCCTCCAGGAGCTGAACCTGCTCTCACCTGTGAAAAGCACAGGGCGCCAGTGGTGGACCTGCCAATTCTGGTATTCTATGGCAAATGCCAGTCGAGCTCCGTGGTGCCAGGCAGTGAGCACAGGGTTCACTAGAAGACGTCAGGCCCTCGGGCCACCCTCACAAAGTCTGTTTCTGATTGTTTTGTCAGAGACATTCACATCAGGAGGCCTGCTGGAGGTCATTTTGTAAGGCTTTGGCATTGCTCATCCTGTTCCTCCTTGCCCAAAGGGACAGTACCAGTCCTGCTGATGGAGTAAGGACCTTCTACGGCCCTGTCCAGCTCTCCTAGAGTAACTGCCTATCTCCTGTAATCTCCTCAATGCCCTAGAGACTGTGCTGGGAGACACAGAAAACCTTCTGGCAATGGGACGTATTGATGTGCCATCGTGGAGAAGTTGGACTACCTGTGCAACCTCTGTAGGGTCCAGGTATCGCCTAATGCTACCAGTAGTGACACTGACCATAGCCAAATGCAAAACTAGTGAAAAAACAGATGAGGAGGGAAAAATGTCAGTAGCCTCCACTTGTTAAACCATTCCTATTTTGGGGGTCGTTTCATTGTTGCCCCTGTAGTGCACCTGTTAATTTTTTTTTAACACCAAAGCAGCCGAAACTGTTTAACAACCCCCTCAGCTGCTTAACTGACCAGATCAATATTCCTGTTGGTTCATTGACTTGATGCTATACTCTGATTAAAAAGTGTTCCATTCATTTTTTGAGCAGTATATAATGGTAATAATAATAATAGTATCTCAATACTGAAAATGAGAAGAATCTGGGCTTGAACCTGCAATGTTTTGATTTGAGGGCAGCAGCTCTTACGTCTGCACAAGCTGAGCAGACACGTCAGGTTGGTGTAGATTGATGTCTGGACTTGGTTTTTTGTTCATTAACAGCACCGCTGTATTCTTGAATAAAAGCACACTTGCTTTGTTATACGTTTTGTGAAGTATTTTATGTTTGGACTTCAGTCATCACACATTATACACTTCACGTTGGCATTTTGTCATTATTACAGGAAGATGAAAAATTTTCTGTTTTAGTTGTGTGTTCAACATTTCTTGTCTCACATTTCCTGTCATCCCACATTTACACAGATCGTTGTAGACATGAAACACACATCAAATGTATGTATCCCAAATAATAATTTATTATTCAACCAATACAATTTCAAACACCTCACTGCCAGATAGAGACTTAAGTGTCTGAGTTGAGTTCAGCGGCCTCAGTGGGGGGATGAGTGAGCAGGCTGCCTGCTGCCAGTGCTGATCGACACATTTGCAAGACGAAAGACGCTGATGAGGAGGTGCGAAGGTATTTAAGGTGGCCCTTGATTACAACTTTTTTCATAGGCTTCATGGATGCTAGTGTTAAATGAACTCTGATAAACTTATCATGAAACATTTTTCATATGGTAAAAGCTAGATTGATGTTTGGGTTAATTTTTTTTTTAATCTTTGTGAAATTTTAATGCAAACAGACTATCAGTAGTTTGAACTATAGTAGAGTGCAGTTTTTTTGAAAACTGGAATGATTTGCATTTGAAAGTTTTTCCCATAGTTTCAGGACAACTACTCCTGTGTGGGGCAACTTCTTTTTATTTTCTACTTTTAATGAATTTGACCACTTCAACTGTATTGCTACGTTTGGAAATGTGTTGAACTGCCCAGCGATTATTGTAGAGCTGAGAACAATTAACAAGTTATTTGTGTGCCTCTGCCATGCCTAGTTGGCTAAAATGAAGTTCAGACAGTCAGGCAAGTGGAGACTGGGAGTGTGTTTGAGTTGCTATGGTTTTTCTACAGAGAACTTGTCAGCAGTTAATCCCCTTTAATGTGTAGCTAGTTCACGTGCAGGGACAAGTAAACTGGATTACACTGTGAAATTGGAACAGTGCATATCCTAGATAACAAAAGGAAACCACACTAATTACGGTGTAAAACTGACTTGTTCAGTGGTGCTGTGTTACAATAATTAATAGTGAAATGCAACTTATTAGTAATACTACTGATTATAATTACATTGAAGGATTTATGAAGCAGAACATTATGAAAGTCAATTTTAAAGCAAGTATGGTGTTAAAACTGCCTTTCTGCTGTAAAACATACATGTTTTGTATTTTAGTGAGGTTTTATTTAAAAGTAAAAAACTTACCATGTGACAGCACTGTTTGTGTTCATACATTTTCCAGATTTGCATGTGGACATTCTCTCTTCCCTTTAAGCACAAAAGCATGTTGTTTGAAGTTGTTCCCCATGTTTAGCAGGTTATGCAAAAACACAGTGCAAACTGAATTGTATATGCATAACTGTCTGTGCCACACCCATATTGTTTTATAGGGTATGAAGCACTACTTTTGGTCTTTAAAAGATGTTTTGCAGAAGCTAAATACAAAGGAAGAACAAAAAGGTTTTTGATTAGGATGGTTTATTATGACTCTCGGAAAGAAACAATAAAGATACTCCGTTTGTTGACTGTCAACTGTAAAAAGATTTCATTTACTGTTAATCCAGATGTTTCCCCTTCAGGTCATTTCTACCTTTTCAGTTATGATGCTTACTTAATCAAATGATAATGTAATATTTACGCTATCAATGTAGTAAAAGTCAGATTCTTTACTTATGGTGGCACCTGTGGAATCCATTAGAGCGAAGCTTATCAGTTACCAACCCTGTTCAACCAAAAACAACATTCAGACCAAAGGTTAAGTACCCCCTGCTGGCCCCACCCACACCCCTTCTGCAGCAGCCCAAGCTTTCCCCAGATGTGATTTGGGCTATAAAAAAAATTGTATTGTATTGTATGGTCTCCTACCCAAGTACTGGTAAGGCCCGAACATGGTTAGCTTCAGGTGGATGACCTCATCTGAAGTGTATGTGGTATGGCTGTGATAGAAAACGTCACCTCCAATTTAGAATTTACTTGTGAATATCTGATGAATTTACTTATCCAAATCAATAATAGCAGGATGAAGCAGGAGGGCACTACAACATCTTTATGGCATCTTGTCTGAAAAGCAGGATTGCAAGTTAAAGAGTATTACTGGCTATCTAGTCTGTGTGAGATGGCAAGATACATGTTAAAATTAAAGAGTTAAGAAACAGGTTTATATTCCTCAAGACTGAGATGGACAGACGAGGATAGTTCTGTTAAATTGCAATTTCATGATTACCATTTTGATTCCATTTGTCAGTTTTGTGGCACACCTCATTCATAGGTGTAATGCAGATAATCCAAAATGAATCTTTTAGTCATTTAGGCACATTTTAAGGTTGGTAATTTAGTGTTTAAATCAATGATGCATTTTTTTAGGAATATATATGTTACGGCCAAAACCCGAAATTGGCCAAAGCGGGAAATGTCCGGCCAAATCGGGAAATGGCCAATGTCGCTGTAAATTGACCGGCCAATGTCCGATCTTTTCCTCGATTTCGGGATTTGGCCAGCCAGTTTGCGAAATGGCATGGGGCGATCGGCCAAAGTCGGAAAGAAAAAGGCATGAGCAGTGATTTGTTGCGCACTTAGTAGTGCAATTGCATTGTGTATAGCCTTGGCGGCTCATGTTCAGAAAGCGGACGCCACTTGGTTGTTTCACAATAATTAAGATCAGGTATATAAGTAGATTTCACATTTCTGTTATCATTTTAGCAATAAAATAGTGACTTAACATCAGGGACCTATTTTATTGACCTTAAGGTTAGTGTTTGGGCGAGGGGAAGGTCGTCTCAAGTGGCGTCCGCTTTGCTGAACAAGACCCGCCTTGAGCAGTTTCTCGTGCAGAATGGAAAACTCACTTCTGAATCTGCATCTGAAAATTTTTAAGCATCTTCGCACCTTGAGTGGACAGTCTTACATCAGCACATCGGATTTTGACCAGGGAGTTCTCGGCACTTCGCGAAATGGCTGGCCAAAGTAGCATATATGCTGGTCATTTCTAGTACTTTGGACTTTGGCCACAACTCGCGGCCAAAATGCGAAATGGCCGGTCAATTCGGGAACGGGCTGAACTTCGGGTTTTGGCCGTAACATATATATCTTTAAAAATGTCTGCATGCACATTTTATGTTGAAGTTAGTTTTTTTTTTATCTTGTTTTTACACAGTTGAAAAGGGCTGGTCGTGTAATGTCAGATCTTGTAAGTGGCAGGTAGAAGGGGGTAGGGCTTAAAAGTGTTAAAATGACTATTAATAAATTAAATAAGCATGGGTTCCCAATATGTTGGTTGATGCCTTCTAATTCAAATTCCAAATTGAAGTGGCTACATTTGCATGTGCCACTTGGAAATAAAGGCTGATATATACTTTACTGAGATGTGAACTTTGGGTGCTTTGTGCATACAAAATGTTATTGAAGCAGAGGAGGTACAGGTTACATTTTAAATGGATGGATTTTCGTACAGCTAGTCAAAAATTTTTTTTGAAGTTTTAATTCCCAGGTTATGACACCAGTTCTTGATCAGTAATGTTACATGTAGTCTGTAATGATTTTTTCTTTCTAGCAGGAACATCTCTCATTGTTGCCAGATACTAGAACACACAGTGCCATTCAGACTGGAGGGCTCACGTTTGTTCTTCAGTGACATTGTGTGAACTATGGTAAAGCTTTCTTGTTGATATGATTCTCCTTTTCATGAGGAGTTGAAGTTCTGTGTGTAAATTCAGTATGTAGTATCAATTTAATACTGCATGTTATGTGTTTCCTACCTACCAGTCTCATTTTCACTGAAATGTAAAAAATGTTGAGAAATCAGTCCTCCCAATTTACCCATATGTAACTTTTGCAGTCAAAATGTTCTGATTTACTCACCAGTGGACGGTGTCATTGAATACATTCCTAAAACCTTAATGTTATCTCTTAACTTGTGCCTAAAATGAAACTACTTTGGATGTGAAACAATGTTTACTTGCCTTAGTGACTTCTTTTAATTGAAGGACTTGTTTTATCTTCTGTTAAATACTTTAATTACAGTGGTATAGTTTATTTGATGTAAATAACTTCTACATGTGGGAGAGAAAAGATTTAGGTTGAGGGGTGAATGTGATTGAATTTTATGCATCAGTGGTTTAGTCTTAATCCTCACTAACTACCCAGTTCTGACCAGTTCTGCTATGAAACAATCCTTATGTCTTATTTGTTGAACTTCTCCAATGACACCGCTTTCCCACATTGTTGTAAATTGCTGGGAGGAGTTCACGTTTTATTTTCTGCATAGGTGGTTACAATTTGTATCCAGTAATGGTACTTGCATGTTGAGTGTTTAACTAAAAAATCCATGTTGTCATGCATTAAAGCTGTCACACATATTAAAAGGTTACAGCTTTATTTTCCTTGTAGCGTGCTTTTGAGTATTTTTTAGTGTTGAAGTCGTACTTGATTTTTTTTAACGTTTTAACATACTAATGACTGGCTATAGTGGCTGTTCTGTTTTTTATTTTTTTCCTTTTTTCTGTGTGGTCGAGTGAACCTCACTGAAGTTATTCACAATTTCTTACATCATCTACCACATCTTAACCAGAAAATGGAAACTTTGTTCGCTTGTTTTGGTTTAGGAAAATGGTGACATTCAAGTATTAGACATGCATTTGGTTTACTTATTAACAAATAGTCATGAACATATTGGTTGGTGTTGAATTATGAACAAACAGGGTGAGATTCCAGTAGTTTTGTCTGCCACAAAAAGTAGATTTTACCTTTTAGTTTTCTGCCAAATCCTAGGTATGTTTATGATTGTTCTTTAGTAGCCCTCTTCCAAGTCTGAGCGAATTAAAATATCTACATATTTTCATGTGATTTGTAGGATGAGACAATATTGTTTATATCAAGTCTATGTTGCGTTAAAATGATTCTTGTACAGCTGCCATTTCGCTTTTCTTTTCTTCTTGTGTCTCTCGCACAACTTCACCCTACCCTACCTCTTTCCCTCTCTGAACAAAACTCACCCCCTCCCCCACCATTTCATTCGGTAAGTCCTGCAGGCAGTGACGGTATGGAGATGGATATGGACACGAAGGAAGCTATCGAAGAAGTGCTGGTTGGTAAAAAGAAAAACAATGGCTCAGTTATTTGGAGATGGTTTGGGTTCAAAGTGTCAGATGAGCAGCAGAATAATGTATCCTGTACAGAATGCAGAAAACAAGTCCCGAAAAAAAGCTTCAAGTGCTACTAATCCTTTGCACCATTTACAACAACGCCATAAAGTGCAGTATGAAGAGTGTGTGAAAATACGTGAAAAGGTCTAAAAGTATTCATCTGTTTCATATTACCAAAATGGTTTAACTAAAACGTAGGTTACACATTACACAACACAGTTTACATACATACTCAAATGTTGTACATCCCTACTAAACACAGATGGATGTTAATTTGCCTTTGAGTGATCTGCCTCTTTACAAAAAAATGTTTTAAAAAAAAAAAAAGTTTTTATTTTGTGTGTTACAGGACATGGTAAGGATGATGCCTGCATCACTTGGGCCATTTCTCTGTGTAAGACAGTTGTCACATGTTTTGTTATTTGCACCAAGTTGTAGATGTTTGTACAGGACTACACACAGTAGGAAGCACTTTGGTAAAGAAAGAACTCTCTACTTTAGTGGAAACCCACTTTTTAAAGAGCAAGTTGGCCTTTTGTTGATTTTGCTGTGTATCTTTTCTGTTTACATTTTCTTAATTGCACAGCTGTGCGTCTTTTGTTATGCAGGAATAGAACATTATTTTTTTCAAGGAGCATTATTATTTATTATATGCCTATAGTTTATTTTTGAGCCATTTGTCATGTACATCTACAGCTGTATGTTAATAAAAGTGCCCGTGTGACATTTGAGACATGTGGCTTTGACTCAGAACTGTCTTTTTGTTATTACTTTATTGGAAGAAAAAATATCAAGATATATATTGTATATTGCCATTCAGCTAAAAAATGTCGAGATATGATCTTTGGTCCATTTTGCCCCACCCTCTTCACAGGTTAAGAAACTGAAACTTTTGTTTGGTTTACAGGTCACTAATACCTGATTATTACTTGATCATTAAGAAACAAAGAAATGTTGCAATGGTAGTCATAGACCTAAATGTATACTGCCACTAAATAAAGTGTTTTGCTGCCTTTTATCTACATTCAAACTAAAGCTCAATTAGGGATTTTAACGTTGAAGAAATTTGGCAAACATTTTGTGTGAAAAATGGTAACTTGTAAATGGGAAGCAACATGGACTGCACTGTTCGGCTATAATGTTGGCTAGCCATTTATCTATTTCATTTCCATATTACAAAAATGGAATGAAGTAAAAGATGAATTTTAAGTGTGTGACCTGTGCAAGGAAAGGCTATACTTAGAAATATTGGTCTTTGCTGAAGAATTCTGCACTCTTTAAATGGAGGACACTCCTCCGAGCTAAATAAATGCATTTAAAACAGCAGTGGCTGTAGTCACATTAAATCACTGGAATAAAAATGTGAGGATTCAGATTACTCAATTAAAAAAAAAAAAAAAAAATATCAAAAGTACTAAGGCAACATGAAAAGCACCCAAGGGTTCCTGAATGCTTAAATTCAGAAAGCCGTGTTCTAGGAGAAACCGAACTTTTAAGAGCACATACAGTTCGGTTTTAGACCATGTTTTAAAAGTAAAAATTTTCTTTTATGAGAATTCAAATATCGAACAGCATAATGTTCTTTATACATGTAAGCCGAAAAAGCAGCCCAGCTGCAAGTAACAACATCAGTGTACATAATGATTAAAGCAGCAAGTGCTCACTTACATCGACTGCTGTTATATGTGTTGGTTAACACTGATTATTGTACTCAGCGTATTTTGCCCTGAATTTGAGAAAATTCTGACATTTCTTAGTGTACCTATACTGTACACTCCATTATCTTAGTCTGACTAAAATACACTTTCTCTCTACTTTTGTTTGCTTACTGTTTGATTGTAACCTCACTATTGTTTCCATGGTAGTGTTAAAAAAATAAAAATAAAAGTACAAGTGCCAGTGATCTCACATGTTGTTAGAGTATGCAAAATGAGAAGGACCAGAAAAAAGGGGTCTAAAGCTAGTTTTACCTGGACGGTCAGTAATCATTTTGCAAATTTTGATTAACAAAATTGATCTGCAATATGATTACATCTTGCCTGAAGAAGGGGCCTGCGTTGCCTCAAAAGCTTTCATATTGTAATCTTTGGTGTCATTTTGCTTGACTTCTTACCACATTCTCAATGGCTAACATGGTACAACACCCTAGTTCTGCAGTATTCCAAAGAGAGGCCATATGGAAGCCTTGTTTTCTCTGTAATCAGAATCCCAATCAGAAGTGCATTCTGATTGGGAGTAGGAGAAGGGGGAGATGGAGTTTAGGTGCTATACGGCAGTTTTTATTCTCAACATTTAGGGCTTTGAGACCCATTTTTACCTTTTTTAAGTTTACTGATAAACCCACATTAAACAACTGAAGTGCCCTAGTGTTGAAACCACTGCAGGTTCAAAAAGGAAGCATGGTTATATATCAAGAAAAGTATTTCATAGTACAGTGGAACCTCGGGTCACAAACGTCTCGGACCACATACAAATCGGGTTACGACCAAAAAGTTTGCCAAACTTTTGCATCTGTTCACGACTACACACTCGGGTGACGAACAAGCCAGTTTCCCTTCCGGTTCATACGCGCCGATGATTTCTGCACGTGTTCAGTCTCTCCCTGTGCAGCGAGCGAGAGAGAGCGCGAGCGAGCGTATATATATTTACTTACAACTCGTACGGTGCGGAACGGAGTAACTGTATTTACATACAATCCTATGGAGGAAATTACTTCGGGTTTCACTGTGCTCTCAAGTGCTTCGGTGCATAGTTTCTGTGTATCTTAGTAGCTGAAACATGTTTTTCCTTCATGCATGAAGAAAACCCATGCATGAAACACATGCATAAAAGTGTGCTGCTACAGCTCTGTGTTGTCATGCTTGCCTGCCAAATATCATGGGGCACTTGGTGGGGACGGGTTTGCCTAAGCTGGATGCATGGTGAATTTACTGACAAAATAATTGGTGAACACAGCATGGTTGCTGAGAAAAACACTTTGGCGAATTTCACTGATCGGCACTAGACATTACTGACTCAGAATTCTAATGGGCTTTGGGTAAAGAGAGCTGGTGGACTTAAGCTTTTAGGTTGACTGTGTCATTTTGTGATGAAATGAGCCAGCTCAAGCTGGAATTTTTCTGAGAGAGGCATCTGGACGAACACGGACATAAGTAATCAGATATCCCCCCTTGACATTATGAAGCTTTTAAATTGCTATATTGCATCCAATCCCTCCACATCTCATTCTACCAAATTTGGGATTCATCTCTAGTTTTGGCAGAGTTCTTTATATACATACATGTACTCGCAACAAAGTTAAACAAAAATTACATTTAAACCATAAATTCCAAATTGACTCTTAATTCAACAAAATGACCAAAACTTTAAAACTTTTTTTTTTTTTAAACTGTCAATGTTACACTGTATAGGGGACTGCTGTTTAATATAAAAACAACTGATATCTCTTTTAGCACACACACAGACATTCTTTGTATCAGAGTAGTGTGTGGATGTGGACAGTGTGAAATATTTGACTGCTTCTCTGTTGTACCCGCAACATGAAAGTTGTACCTGTCTTGTTAGTAAGCATTTAATCAGATTATGGTGCAGCCCTGTAACATCCTGCTTGTGTAAAGTGGAAGTAGCTTGAGGAAACAGAACATCCTTGCTTTCTGTGTCACACCCAAAACTGGTGCATTCAGCTGTATTGTTTTTTGTTACTCATGCTAGAAATCTTTCTGTGGTTATTGTATACCTTAAAAGTATATATTGTATAAAGTATATATATGAGTATATATTTTTATACATGCCTAGCCCAGGGCTACTGACACTTTGGATGGGTTGGATTGTCAAAAACTCATGGGGGTAATTTAAGCATGTTTTGTGTATGGGGTTGCAGCTGGCAAAATTAAGTAAATTCAATAATTAACAGCAACAGGTAAAAACATCTGTTTAAAAGTATAGTTAGTGTTTCTGTATTTTTAAGATATAATTTTCAACATCCAGTTTGTAAATACCACTGCTAAATAGAAGTTTGATTATGTGATGTTTTTGATTTTGCTAAACTTAACAGCAACAAGCCCCACTCCTGACTAACCGGACAGGCCAGTGGATAATAGTTTGGACTGGGTCAATATCACGTTCTGTTGCTAATATTCAAATGATGTTTTCCCCTTGAGGATTTGGAACAAGTTAAATAAAATGGAGTGATCAAATTTAAACAAATAACAAAAAAATACAAATTGAATTAAAGTAAACAAATATGGTTAAGAGTTCATCCTGTTCCTGCGTAGTATGGCCACATGTACCCTTTGGCAACAAATATGAATAGTAAATTATATGTACTGAGAATTGAAGCAAAGCCCACATTGAACAAAAAAAATATAATGAAAAACAAAGTACTATCTTAAATTGTTGATCTTTCTAGTAATGAATTGTAATGATGATTCTGGACAAAAAATTAATATGGAAAGGACATGCAGAGCAATCCTTACATACTCGCACACACAAAAAATAAAGTGTATCACAAATCATCATTGCAAGAAATTTTCTTTTATTAACCTCTTGACCATTGAGTAATTTCCCTGACACAACTCCAACTTAGATTGTAAAAGCTTTGATATTTTCCTGATCGTTTGCACTATAAAGTATAAAAAGTAGAAATCTGTTACATTTCCTTTGTGAGCTTGCATTGGTTTCATTTTAAGGCACAGTGAAGACTGCTACGTCTCCAAGGATCAGTTTCATACTTTTGCTGGCTGACCTTGCTCCTTCCGTAAAATGTGTGGAAGATTTGGCTGTTTTTGTGAAATCTAGGAATTCACTATAGATAATTGTTAGCACAGCTGGGGTCTTTCTATTGGTTGTTTGCCTCTTAGGTATAGATGTTGGTGACAGTTTTGTTTTTAATACAACTACAACTGAATTTGATTTTAAACTGGCCATTAAAATAGTCATCTAGGATTTTGTCAACTGTAAAGGGGATTGTACAACAAAGTATACTGTAGGGTGGTAGTGATCTCCTCCATAACTAACACCTGACTTTGTAGGCTGGTGTTTAATAACTGCTGTCCTGTTTTTTTCCTTGGAAAGGTTTGTTATTACAGATTCAATTATGAAAAAATCCTTACACTTAATGTATAAATAACTTTACTTAGAAATTAATTCCTGCAAGAAACCACGTCTATATGACAGAATGTACCTTCTCGGAAGTCCATTGTATGTCTGGCTAGAATGTATTGTCTGTAGTACCACTGTTTTTATTTGTCAGTCTATGCAGTAGTATTTATCATCAAGAGAGCACAGCTAAATTGTGAATGAGAGCATATGCTGCAATCTCATGCTGTCGTACAGACAGAAATTACAAAATAGAAACATTACATGAATATCTGCTAAAGGGGTAGCTCTCACTCTGACAATTCAGAGAAAAACCTCTCACTTCATTCACTAATTACAAAAATTCTTAAAGTAGCATATTTGAAGTAATGAAATACACACAGCATTCCGTTTGCTTTTTATTTTCAGAAAAAAAGGTTATAATTCTTAATTCCCCTTTTTGTGTAGACCGAGTAGCCAGTCAGCAGCAACCTTTTATTTCTAAAAACATATTGTCTGGAAATTCATGTAAACTCAGCAAAGTAAAGTGCAACAAAGTAGTAAATGTGAAAATCGCCATAGAACATGGAAATAGAATTATTTGTAATGGCAAGCTGGGCTTTCAGCTATTTGTTTTCTTTGGGTAAAATGTTCTAATGATATGAAGGGATCCACTTATTGGAGAAAGATGTGTTAGTCATGGTCAGATATCTCAATTCCTTGATTACTATCCACTTTTACAGTGCAAATTAAGTAAGAGGCTTTGAAAATGTGAAAGTTTTTATGTTCACAGGAAGCCTGCTTAGCTGTCTTATTTTTCTCTCTGCATAGTGAAACCATTCTTTCTATATGTTCATTAAGTGTAAAAACTTTTGGGTGTGTTTATTTGTATATTCCTAGGGGAGTATCTATGTACATGCATTTGTTTTCTCAGGGGGTAGTATACATAAACCTAAGATATACATATTTACCATTTGTTGGGTTTTGGGATATGCCTTTTGGAAGTCTAATGGAATAGTGTTTATTATTTGAAGGTGTCACTATTTGTTTAGTTTGTTCTAAATAAATAACTACTAAAACTGAACGATGGTAAACAAAGCAACTTGTTAGGCCTATCAACCTACTGTACATACATGTGAATAACAGAATTAAAGTGAAATCATTTTCATCAGTGAATAAGATACAAAAATGTAAATGGTCATTGGTGCAACAGGTCTGTAGCCAGAAGTGTTTAATACATTACACTCTGTTGTCAGAATATTTTGTCTTGTCCAGAGAGAGGAACTGCACCCCACCTGTACATTTTATCATAAAGTCTTTGATTTTTTTTCACCACATGTAATCTGTGATAAGAGATGCATTTTAATTAGAACAGTGGTGTTCTAATTTAACTTATGTCCATATTAAGTATAAAAGTGGTTTGATATCACAGGGTGGTTGTAAAAGCCACAGGTGAAAAGATATATTTTTCAAGGTTTACCTTATTAAGCTTTGCCATATTAACTATTAGATGCTTAAAAACTGCTTACGGTTGTCAGTAGTTTAATTTCTGTTTAATTGTTTTAGGGACTCTTGTTTGACTTTTTACTTATTTATCCTTTTTTGTAATTGAATTTTTTCATGTGCCTTTTGTGCATCATTTTGCATTAAACTTTTTGTATATAAACAAATGTTTTTGTTCATCTGATGTGCTCTTATTATACAGTATAATATGCGAAACATTAGTAATACAAAGTTAAACATAATATTCCATTGCCCCAACTTACAATAAGCAGATTTGCAAAAGGATTAAAAGGTAAACAGAGCTGATGCATATAAAAAGAAATGATGAGCAAGTATTAATGATTTGAGGGTGATTTCAAGAAATTTATGTGGCTTTACTTTTTGACATTTGGGACACTTCTATAATTTCCAATTTGTGAGTAGTGTTATAGGTTTCAGCTGCTCTATGACCCTTACCTGAATAAGAGGCTTAGGCAAACAACTGAATGCATAGTGATCCTATATTGGAAAACCCTGTTTTAGGGAAATGTACATCTCCCTTATAGCTGTGGAAAGGATCCACTGCTTCCAATTTCAAACTTACTTTTCTTTGTTAGTATTAAAAGAGCATAGGTTACTTAAAGGCAGTGGCGTCGGTCCGCTTTGGTTTTTTTTTTAGTTTTATGAGATGTAAATTTGGAAAATGCTTTGGGGGGGGGAAGCTATTCCAAGGTAGAAAAACACACAAGAAATTTGTAATAGCATTAATACCTCTCCGTTAATGTATTTGAAGCTCAGTTTCGCTGCCACCAAAGAATACCATTTCCTTCGTTCTTTGTTTTGGTGACTGCAAAGTGGGAGGAGCTCACCTGTATTGATGGTAACTGAGCTTGGCAGTTTCCTTCTTGGGTTAGATGAGTCAATGCATTTTGTCAGAATTCTCCATTACCACCACCTTCTTTCTGCTGCTCCCGTTAGGGGTCGCCACAGCGGATCATCTTCTTCCATATCTTTCTGTCCTCTGCATCTTGTTCTGTTATGCCCATCACCTGCATGTCCTCTCTCACCACATCCGTAAACCCTCTCTTGGGCCTTCCTCTTTTTCTCTTGCCTGGTAGCTCTATCCTTAGCATCCTTCTCCCAATATACCCAGCATCTCTCCTCTGCACATGTCCAAACCAACGCAATCTCGCCTCTCTGACTTTGTCTCCCAACTGTCCAACTTGAGCTGACCCTCTAATGTACTCATTTCTAATCCTGTCCATCCTCGTCACCCCCAATGCAAATCTTAGAGCTGGAGGTGGCAGAGTTAAAGATGCTGTCTCCTGCTTTCTGGTCAGTGCCACCGTCTCCAACCCATATAACATAGCCGGTCTCACTACCGTCCTGTAGACCTTCCGTTTCATTCTTGCTGATATCCATCTGTCACAAATCACTCCTGACACTCTTCTCCACCCATTCCACCCTGCCTGCACTCTTTTTCACCTTTCTTCCACAATCCCCATTACTCTGTACTGTTGATCCCAAGTATTTAAACTCATCCACCTTCGCCAACTCTACTCCTTGCATCCTCAACATTCCACTGACCTCCCTCTCATTTACACACATGTATTCTGTCTTGTTCCTACTGACCTTCATTCCTCTCCTCTCTAGAGCATATCTCCGCCTCTCCAGGGTCTCCTCAACCTGCTCACTACTATCGCTACAGATCATAATTTCATCAGCAAACATCATAGTCCATGGGGACTCCTGTCTAATCTCGTCTGTCAACCTGTTCATCACCATTGCCAATAAGAAAGGGTTCAGAGCTTAATCAACTGATGTAATCCCACTTCCACCTTGAATGAATCCGTTGCTCCTACTGCAGACCTCACCATTGTCATACTTCCCTCGTACATATCCTGTACAACTCTTAAATACTTTTCTGCCACTCCAGACTTCCTCATACAATACCACAGCTCCTCTCGAGGCACCCTGTTATATGCTTTCTCCATGTCCACAAAGACGCAAGGCAACTCCTTCTGGCCTCCTCTATACTTCACCATCAACACCTTCAGAGCAAACATCACATCTGTGGTGCTCTTTCTTGGCATGAAACCATACTGCTGCTCACTAACCATCATCTCGCTTCTTAACCTAGTTTCCACTACTCTTTCCCATAACTTCATGCTGTGGCTCATCAATTTTATCCCCCTGTAGTTACTACAGTCCTGCACATCCCCCTTATTCTTAAATGTCGGCACAAGTACACTTCTTCTCCACTCCTCAGGCATCCTCTCACTTTCCAAGATTCCATTAAACAATCTGGTTAAAAACTCCACTGCCATCTCTTCTAAACACCTCCATGCTTCCACAGGTATGTCATCTGGACCAACAGCTTTTCCATTGGACCAACAACCTTTCCATTCTTCATCCTGTCCATAGCTGTCCTTACTTCCTTCTTGCTAATCCGTTGCACTTCCTGATTCACTATCTCCACATCATCCAGCATCTTCTCTCTCTCGTTCTCTTCATTCATAAGCCTTTCAAAGTACTCTTTCCATCTGCTCAACACACTCTCCTCGCTTGTGAGTACGTTTCCATCTTTATCCTTTATTACCCTAACCTGCTGCACATCTTTCCCAGCTCGCTCCCTCTGTCTATCCAATCGGTACAGGTCCTTTTCTCCCTCTTTAGTGTCCAACTTCTCATACAACTCATCATACGCTTTTTCTTTAGCCTTCGCCACCTCTCTCATCACCTTGCGCCTTGCCTCCTTGTACTCTTGTCTACTTTCTGCATCTCTCTGATTATTCCACTTCTTCTTTGCCATCCTCTTCCTCTGTATACTCTCCTGAATTTCCTCATTCCACCACCAGGTTTCCTTTTCCTCCTTCCTCTGTCCAGATGTCACGCCAAGCACCCATCTTGCTGTCACCCTTACTACATCTGCTGTAGTTTCCCAACTGTCTGGTAACTCTTCACTACCACCCAGTGCCTGTCTTACCTTCTCCCTAAACTCAACCTTGCAGTCTTCCTTTTTCAACTTCCAGCATTTGATCCTTGGCTCTGCCCTCACTGTTTTCCTCTTCTTGATCTCCAACGTCCTCCTACAGACCACCATCCTATGCTGCTTACAGTGCATCCAGAAAGTATTCACAGCGCATCACTTTTTCCACCTTTTGTTATGTTACAGCCTTATTCCAAAATGGATTAAATTCATTTTTTCCTCAGAATTCTGCACACAACACCCCATAATGACGACGTGAAAAAAGTTTACTTGAGGTTTTTGCAAATTTATTAAAAATAAAAAAACTGAGAAATCACATGTACATAAGTATTCACAGCCTTTGCTCAATACTTTGTCGATGTACCTTTGGCAGCAATTACAGCCTCAAGTCTTGTTGAATATGATGCCACAACCTTGGCACACCTATCCTTGGCCATTTTCACCCATTCCTCTTTGCAGCACCTCTCAAGCTCCATCAGGTTGGATGGGAAGCGTCGGTTCACAGCCATTTTAAGATCTCTCCAGAGATGTTCAATCGGATTCAAGTCTAGGCTCTGGCTGGGCCACTCAAGGACATTCACAAAGTTGTCCTGAAGCCACTCCTTTGATATCTTGGCTGTGTGCTTAGGGTCGTTGTCCTGCTGAAAGATGAACCGTCGCCCCAGTCTGAGGTCAAGAGTGCTCTGGAGCAGGTTTTCATCCAAGATGTCTCTGTACATTGCTGCAGTCATCTTTCCCTTTATCCTGACTAGTCTCCCAGTTCTTCCCACTGAAAAATATCACCACAGCATGTTGCTGCCACCGCCATGCTTCACTGTAGGGATGGTGCCAGGTTTCCTCCAAACGTGATGCCTGGCATTCACACCAAAGAGTTCAATCTTTGTCTCATCAGACCAGAAAATTTTCTTTCTCATGGTCTGAGAGTCCTTCAGGTGTCATTTGGCCAACTCCAGGCGGGCTGCCATGTGCCTTTTACTAAGGAGTGGCTTCCGTCTGGCCACTCTACCATACAGGCCTGATTGGTGGATTGCTGCAGAGATGGTTGTCCTTCTGGAAGGTTCTCCTCTCTCCACAGAGGACCTCTGGAGCTCTGACAGAGTGACCATCGGGTTCTTGGTCACCTCCCTGACTAAGGCCCTTCTCCCCCGATCGCTCAGTTTAGATGGCCGGCCAGCTCTAGGAAGAGTCCTGGTGGTTTCGAACTTCTTCCACTTACAGATGATGGAGGCCACTGTGCTCATTGGGACCTTCAAAGCAGCAGAAAATTTTCTGTAACCATCCCCAGATTTGTGCCTCGAGACAATCCTGTCTCGGAGGTCTACAGACAATTCCTTTGACTTCATGCTTGGTTTGTGCTCTGACATGAACTGTCAACTGTGGGACCTTATATAGACAGGTGTGTGCCTTTCCAAATCATGTCCAGTCAACTGAATTTACCACAAGTGGACTCCAATTAAGCTGCAGAAACATCTGAAGGATGATCAGGGGAAACAGGATGCACCTGAGCTCAATTTCGAGCTTCACAGCAAAGGCTGTGAAAACTTATGTACATGTGCTTTCTCAATTTTTTTCTTTTTAATAAATTTGCAAAAATCTCAAGTAAACTTTTTTCACATTGTCACTATGGGATGTTGTGTGTAGAATTCTGAGGAAAAAAATGAATTTAATCCATTTTGGAATAAGGCTGTAACATAACAAAATGTGGAAAAAGTGATGCGCTGTGAATACTTTCCGGATGCACTGTAACTACACTTTCCCCTGCCACTACTTTGCAGTCTTCAATCTCCTTCAGATTGACTCTTTTGCATAGTATGTAATCTACCTGTGTGCAATTTCCTCCGCTCTTGTACGTCACCCTATGTTCCTCCCTCTTCTTAAAATATGCATTCACCACAGCCATGTCCATCCTTTTGGCAAAATCCACTATCCTCTGACCTTCTTCATTCCTCTCCTTGACACCATACCTACCCATCACCTTCTCGTCTCCGCTATTCACCAACATGCCCATTGGAATCCGCTCCAATCACCACTTTCTGTCCCTTGGGTACACTGTTCATCACTTCATCCAACTCATTCCAAAAATCTTCTTTCTCATCCATTGCACACCCAACTTGCGGTGCATATACACTAACAACATTCATCATCACACATCCAATTTCTAGCTTCATACTCATTAGTCTGACACTCTTTTCACTTCCAAAACACTCTTGACATACTGTTCCTTCAGAATAACCTCTTCTCAATTTCTCCTCCTATCCACACCATGATAGAACAATTTGCATCCACCTCTGATCCACCTGGCCTTACTTCCCTTCCATTTAGTCTCTTGCACACACAATATATCAACCTTCCTTCTCTCAATCATATCGGCTAACTCACTCCCCTTACTAGTCATACTGCCAACATTGAAAGTTCCTACCCTCAGTTCCACTCTTTACCTTCCTCCTCTCCTCCTGCCTCCGGATACGTCTCCCCCCTCTTCTTCTTCGGCCTCCAGTAGCCCAATTTCCGCCGGCACCCTGTTGGCTAACAGTACTGGTGGCGGTCGTTGTTAACCCGGGGCTCGACCGATCCAGTATGGAAATTTGTATTGTTGTCCGCATATTGATTTGGCAAAGTTTTACACCGGATGCCCTTCTTGACTTAACCCTCCCCATTTATCCGGGCTTGGGACCGGCACGAAGAAACACACTGGTTTGTGCATCCCCTGTGGCTGGGTTTGAATTCCTCATTACCTGACCTTTTAAAATAAGTAGGTGTAGCCTCTTAGTGTTAACGTTTATACCTGAAAAAATAACTTTTTTTTTTTTTTTTTTTTGCAACATGAGTTTGTGTAACAGAAACCTGAAAATATCAAAATGTTGGCTTAAATTAAGCAGAAATGTATGTCTTATGTCCACTGCTATACTGATGCACAATTGTTACACCTTTGTTTGGCACGTTTTAAAGTAGTGACCAACGCACAGCCTGATGTTGCAAATGGAACAGTAGAAACATGTTTCTTGCACATGTTTCTTATGCTCAAGCAGTAGAAATATTATAAGAGGGTAGATTGCTAGTGCCTGACTTGCACAATCGACATGTGTGTTGTATTATTTTCGACAACCATATAAGGAGGCTGAATATTTCCCTTGACATGAGCGACATTACAAACCGCGCCTAGGGGGCTAACGTCATCATGGCTTTCTATTTGAACAGTTATTTTTTCCTTTTTTGCCATTTGCCTACGTAACATGATGAACCCTCAAGTAACCAAATTCACTGGGTATAACACGGCAGTTTGGTTGTGCAGTGCCATATGCATCAGTTTCACTGTCTGTGTGAACCTCTGATGACAATTAAGATTGTCATCACTATCACTGAATCTACTTCAGTTAAGTTTTTTATTTTTATGAAATTTGTATCCATTTTTATATAATGGATACATTTTTGTACATATTAAAGTACGTATTTTTTAGAAGTTTTATTTTAGTATTTTTATGGTCACTGAACAATAAACCTGCAGAATTTCATTTTGTTACTACAAATTGTTACCACCTGTGGTCTACAGATTAATTATAAATTTAACACTTTATAGGACATAAGGCTTCTGTGTGTCTGGTTATGCAGGAACTTAGAATAAAAAGTTTTTTAAAGGGATAAAGAACAAAGACTTGGTATCTGAATCATTTGATCCAGTAACTTAAAATCAGTAATCAATATCGGCCTTAAAAAACCTGATTGGAGCATGCCTATACATTTTAGTGGAAAAAACAGACAAGAGTAGAGATGTGAAAGGAACACTGCATGGTAAATCACACCCATAGGTGCCATGTATGGAAGCATAGTGGCAACTGCCTCCTCAGTGCTACAGAAGAGTTGCAGTGATAAAAAAATTGGTTGGGGCTGTATTGCTTAAGGCTAGTAAAGCTACATTCAGACTGAAGTTTATTGACTCAATTCTGATTTTGACTCGTATCAAATTTTTGACTGTTCAGATTAATTTTGCAAGCAATTCTAATTCAATATGAGTGTGTTCTAATATCTATCCTAAATCTGTTGTATTAATTTAAGTTACTTCATCAGTCAAATCAGATCTAGTGGACAACCAAGCATAGCAGCTATACTCTGACATGCTAGCTGCTGACAAGATATCTTCATATTGTTTACAGTGCAGCATAATGTCTTTGAATCTGTCAGTTTAAAAAGGTAAGTACTCAGATGTTTTTTTTTTTTTTTTATTTCAATGGAAGAAAATAACATTACATACAATTAAGTCAAACTTAACAAAATTCAGAATTCAATCCCTACCTGAGAGAAAAAGACGAGAGTAAGCAGCATGGGCAACATTGTATAAGCAACAAAGAAGTGACAATATCGTTTTCCCCCGATATATGTGGTTATCCTAAGTTATTAATCTGATCTTGCTATATCTTTAAAAAGTTTTGAACAGATTCTCTAAGCGAGAATTACTAGATTTTTTTTCAGTTTCAAAAACTATAGAACCTCAATTAACCACTGATATTTAAATGGGGAGTTAGAATTCTTTAAAGGTGTTTTGAGTGGAATCAAAACTGCCAGATCTGTGCATAGAAACACAGTGTGGAGGATTTTGAAGCAATTTCAGAATGTCAGAGGCGACATTCAGTTACTAATGTCCATGACTCTAGGCACAAGGAAAATATGCTATTCAGGCATGACATTTAAAAAAAAAATAACAATAAAAAGTATTTAGTAATTAAGTAGTATTGGCTTTATTTCTTTTCTGTGTCACTTGAGTGAAAATTTCACCATTAAATGGGTGTTTAAAGTAATTTCCAAAAACACCGCTCTCTTTAACCTGCCAAACAGCAGGAATGCTCTGTGTGGGTTTTTTAGGGCAAGTTCCGATCACTGATTTCATATTACCAGAATTTGCTGATTCCAGTACCGATTCCAATTTTTTTTCCCCCACTAGACTTCTGCAAAACCATCCATGTGGAAACTTAATGTTCTATATTGAAGTGGGTTTCTATAATTATAGTTACCTATTCAACAAAACTAAATTCTATAGGCATACTGTTCATTGATCATGAAAAATACTATTATGAATCCCCTTAAATGCTTTTTAAACTAATAAAACATGTAAAAAATATGTATACTTATTATACATGTCATACTAGAAAATACATTTTACAATAAATTACAAGCCAAAATTCTAATAATGTTAATGTTTACCAAGAAGATACAAGGCTAACTTGCTTACCAATTTTTCATGTAAAATGTGGCACTTAAGCTAAAAATTCTCTTGTTTACTAAGCAGTGAGAGCAAATTGTAGTTTATCTGTCCTAATGATAATGACTGTCCACACTCAAACAAGGATCGCAGGACACAATGAAAAGGACTGAACTCATTCTGTTAATTGTCTGCTGAAGATGTACCTCTCTTTTCTTATTTCTCATTTTTCAGTCCACAGAACAACTTCTCAGATTTCTTTTCTTAGTTTATTACACCACTTTCAAAAATGCAAAACAAAATATTCTTGCCTTCACTTTTTTCCAAAGTCTGCTCTCTGTTTACAGGAAGTTCAGCAGCAAAATGACATGGACAGTTCTTTAACTATCGTTGTTCTTTGTATAAAGGAACAGTGCAACTAAGTTACAGTAAAGCTTAGAAAAGCACTTTCTGAAAAAATCGATATTTGTGATCTAATTTTACTATCACCGATCATATAATTTAGGGTGAAAATTGGCCAATCTCAATCAGCAGCAGATCAGTTGGAACAACACTGCCTAACAGGTAGCTTATATTGATGATGACAGCATAACCATGACATACAGCCCATAAAAATCTAAATTAAATTTTTACAAAACTCAAATTTGAAGTATAATTTTTATCTTTAAACATTAGCAATTATTTATGTATACTGTATAGTCGCCAGAATATACAAATAATACAATATCGCCATTCAGTCAATGCACAACATCAGAGAGCTTTTTTAGAATAGTAGAAGCGAATGTGAAAAAGTCAGGTCGTACATGGTAGTAAGCAATGTGGGGACAATATTTGTCTAGTTTTACTGTAAGCTTATTTGAGAGATATACTTTAAATTATTACATAAAATCTCTCACTTATGTAAGTATTCAGACCCTTTGCAGTGGCTTTCCAAATTGTGAAGAGGTGCAACGTGTTGGCTTAATTATCTTTGAGATGTGTCTGGAACTTGACTGGAGTCCACCTGCATTAAACTGAATTGAATGGACCTTGTTTAGAAAGGCACACATCTGTGAGTGTATAAGGTCCATCATGTCATACTGCATCCCAGACCAAAACTCAAGCATGAAATCCAAGGAACTCACTGCAGACCTCTGAAAAAACTGTGGCAAGGCATAAGTCAGGGCAAGTGTATAAAACAGTTTCTAAAGTTTGTTCCCAGTGGCTTCAACAATTATGAAATGGAAGATCCACCAGGTCTCTTCCTATAGTTAGCCATCTGGCAAAGCTGAGCAATTAGGGCTTTGAACCCAATAGTCACTTCAAGGTCCAGGTTTATACTTCATGCGATGTGATAAGTGCTCAAGCAGATGCTTCTGCTATGCAAGCGTTGTACTGTTTATACTTGCAGACGTACTTTATGTAAATCTGGAAGATTCCACCAAGTGGCAATTTGAGATATCATCACGGTGAGAAAACGTTTGGCTTCATTGTGTTGTGAATTGCCTGAAACATCCATTAAATTCCAAGGACACCTTGCCACAATATTTCTGAAAAGGATTTTTAATGATTACATATTACATCCATCAATCCGGGGGTGCATCCATTCCAGCAAGTATCGAGCGCAAAACAGAAATGAAATCCCTGGACAGGGCTTCAGCTCAAAGTATCTATCTATCTATCTATCTATCTATCTATCTATCTATCTATCTATCTATCTATCTATCTATCTATCTATCTATCTATCTATCTATCTATCTATCTATCTATCTATCTATCTATCTATCTATCTATCTATCTATCTATCTATCTATCTATCTATCTATCTATCTATCTATCTATCTATCTATCTATCTATCTATCTATCTATCTATCTATCTATCTATCTATCTATCTATCTATCTATCTATCTATCTATCTATCTATCTATCTATCTATCTATCTATCTATCTATCTATCTATCTATCTATCTATCTATCTATCTATCTATCTATCTATCTAATCTATCTATCTATCTATCTATCTATCTATCTATCTATCTATCTATCTATCTATCTATCTATCTATCTATCTATCTATCTATCTATCTATCTATCTATCTATCTATCTATCTATCTATCTATCTATCTATCTATCTATCTATCTATCTATCTATCTATCTATCTATCTATCTATCTATCTATCTATCTATCTATCTATCTATCTATCTATCTATCTATCTATCTATCTATCTATCTATCTATCTATCTATCTATCTATCTATCTATCTATCTAATGCTAGTGTCATTTTAGCGTCCCCAAACCTTCATATCTTTGGAAGGAAACCGGAGCACACTATGGAAACACACCAGGAAAACATGCAAACCCCAAGAAGGGAACACCAGCGACATGACTTCCTGTGAGGCAGCAGCACCACCATGCCATCCCCATATGTGTAATTATTAACAGTACTCATTATTTAAACGAAGTAAACCCTAATCCTAATTTTATCTATCCATCCATTTGCCAACCCGCTGAATCCGAACACAGGGTCACAGGGGTCTGCTGGAGCCAATCCCAGCCAACACAGGGCACAAGGCAGGAACCAATCCCGGGCAGGGTGCCAACCCACCGCAGCCTAATTTTATCATGAAAGTGATATCAAGTATAAATCTAAGGATTCTAAATGTGCAGATAGCTGGAACATCCTAAATTTAATGTGTTCTGTTGCTACTTGCCATTTGCTGTCACTTCAGGAGGAAGCCCCAGAAGCAAGTAGCGATTAACAACTGGGTCAGTTTAAGATGACGTTTACGACGGTCTACTTCAATGATGAAATCTACGAGGTTAAAGTGGACATTTCCAAAGCAGCTTTCTGTTACGTGTAGATAGTAAACAGAGACTCTGTCGGCACATTCTGACTTTTATCACACCGTGACCCCCGACTTTTTGCTGGTACTGCAACGTGTTAATTTCTGAGGATGTCCTCAGAGGATGCGTCAAATGAGCGCTGGGAACGCATAGCAAGTAGTATAAACCGGCCCTAACAGAGCTTAAGAATCCTCCGCTGAGATGGGAGTGGCTAGACAGAAGTCACTCTTGAATTAGTCATATGACCACCTCCTTGGAGTTTGCCTAATAGCATTTAAAGCAGGGGTGTGCAAAGTCATTCCTGGAGGGCCGCAGTGGCTGCAGGTTTTTGTTCCAACCCAATTGCTTAATAAGAATCACTAATTGCTCTAGAAACACTTCTGCTTCATTTTAGTTACCTCCCTCGTTAAGATTTTGAACCCTTATTGCTTATTTAAGTCTTAAACAGCTGCATTCTTGGTTTGTAATTGCTCCTTATTAGCAATAAGATGCAAATGACAAAAGAAACCAGCAGTTATCCATTTTGCTTGTTACCCTTTACGCCTGTGTGTATTTGTCAGGCACTATTTGGTTTAATTAAATACTTGGAAGGAAAGAGAAGAGAAAAAAGTGAAGGACTGAGAATTACCCATCCGTTTTACACTTCAAAATATTTGGATGATAACTTTAGAATGGAAAAAAAAAATCTAGGATTTGAGAATGACATAGCAGAGTTAAAGCACTAACAAGCCATGAAATGTAATTATTGGTAAGGATTGTTTTCTAATTAAACAACTGGGTTGGAACAAAAACCCGCAGCCACTGCGGCCCTCCAGGAATGACTTTGCACACCCCTGATTTAAAGGATACTGAGAGCATGTGGGGAAAAAAAAGATGCTCTTGCCTGAGGAGACAAAAAAAGTTAAGGGACTATTTATATCCCACAGCAGATCTCAATGAGTGAAATATTCAAGTGGAAAATATTTATTGAGTAATAATAATGTAATTCGTTGAGAACATTGAGGGCCTTATTCAACCTCAGACCGAAAATCAAAGTCAAAAATTGAAATCTCAGGCTGATACAACTTGCGTGAATTTCATCACAGCAACTCATGATGTGACTAATTGTGTGTATGGCCCCTACGTACCTGCATGCACTTCTGACAATGTCTGGGCATGCTCCTGATGGGACAGTGAATGGTGTCCTGGGGCATCTCTTCCCAGACCTGGATCAGGTCATCAGTGAGCTCCTAGACAGTCTGTGGTGCTGCTTAGTGGCATTGGATGCACCGATACATAACATTCCAGAGGTTCTCGATTGGTTTCAGGTTCGGGGGATGTGCGGCCCAGTCACTGGCATCAATGCCTTTGTCATCCATAAACTGCCTACACACTCTAACCACATGAAGCCGGGCATTGTCTGTACCAGCATAAGGTCGACAGTGGCTATAAGGATTTCATCCTGGTACCTAACAGCACAGGGTATCATTGCCTGGCATGTGGAGGCCTGTGCGACCCTCCAAGGATATGTCTCACCAAACCATCACTGACCCACCACCAAACTAGTCAGCTGAATGACATTACATGTTGCATGATGTTCACTTGATATCTCCAGACTCTTTTACGTCTGTCACGTCTGCACAGTGTGAACCTGCCCTCATCTGTGAAGAACCCATCCATTTTCTAAACCCATTTATCTGGAGCAGGGCAGTGAGAAAGCTGGAGCCTATTCCAGCACGCATCAAGCGCAAGAGAGGAGCATTACCTGGACAGTTTTTGCCAGCTTCATTATAGGGCAGACATACACACACCACACACACTAGGGAGCCACCTAATCTGTGTCTTTGGTCTGTGGAAGGAAACCTATGCAGACACTGGGAGAATGTGCACACTCCATGTAGAGAGAACCCAGGGCTTGAACCCTGATCCCCTTGTTGTGAGGTAATCCTAGTGCTGCAACCCTGCGAATCTGAAGTAATAGACATGAAAATGATTAGTTTCATCATTACTGATACTGTAAAAAAGGTAGTACCATATTGTTTTGGATCTTTGATATTGGCTTGAAACTGAAAAGTCCATTCTTGTGACATAACTAGTTGCAGTGATAAAAGTGTGATGCTGAGCCACTATCTTGGCAATTTGAATTAGTTTTATCCACCACAGTCAAGTCCTGTGCAGGAAGATTGAGGCTTTGAAAGCAAGCTATCATCACAGAATGAAAATACCTGCAGTTCAATAACTCCAAGTGTCATCCATCCATGCTTCCTGACAAGCTACATGAATGCATTGATAAGTAAACAAATAATGTTACTGAATCTGTGAAACAGTTATCTCTTTCAGATAAATAGGATGTGTAGAAGTTACATTTCTGCACACTTTCCCCTTTTGCTGTAAGTGCCGCTTTGGAGTGTATTGTGCTTTTGAAGAGGAACACACCTGGTTGCCCAGCTTCATGTGCTAACTGTATAATCGACAAATGTGTAGTAAAAATTTAATTACTTTGTTATGCATTACAAGGTTGCAGGTCCGACATTGAAGTGGCAAATGTGGCGTTAATTGTTCAGTTTTGATGTAAACTCTACACCTAACACTTTCATACTGACCACACAGGTGAATCTGATATTGTTGATTTCTGTTGTGGAACTTCATCTTCACTCCTTCAGTTTTAAACTCAACCTCTTAACATTTCAAACATTTTACATTGCCAAAGCATTGTCTTGGACATTTGGTTACAGACACAATTGGAGAAAATTTTTTCTAAAAATACACAGGAGTAAAGTAGTTGTAGTGTGTATGACCTTAACTTTGTAGCATCTGTTGACTCTGTTACTCTGTTTTGTGCTCTACCTATTGGAAATTTGTTGTAAAGAATGACAATTCCAAAAAAAATAAAAATAGTGACAGCGAATTTAATGGTCATTAACTTTAGTTACCATGCATTCTGTCTTACTCTTTATTCACTACATCTCTGTTATAGTGCAAGTATGAAAGAGAATCATTTTCAGTTTTGAATGTTTGTAAAATTGTTCTTAAAAAAATGTATATTAAAAACTTCATGAGATCCATAGGAAAATTTTGTTAGCAAAGATATGTCCTTGTATCAGCTGCTTAGTTTTGAGCGTGGGGTATACAAGGGTGCTTAAAGCAGTTTTTGACAACCAAGTCCTAAGGGGAGAAGTTGGCAATATACATGTATGCAAATTCAAGGAAAAATAACTAGAAAATGCACAATTTAATGGGCTTGCTTTCTTTTGTTGAAACAAATGCATGCTGACATGAAAGGCACTATGTATGAATGTGTTGGTAAGAAATAATACCAAATAACAAATCAGAGATGAACAATGGCAGGAAGATATCACATTAGCTTCATCTTTCCTCTGCTTTTCTGGATAATATCAGCACCTCAATACATATGGCCACGTAGGGAAATAGCAAGAAAATGTTTTGGGAGACACCACATACAGTGGGGCAAAAAAGTATTTAGTCAGCCACCAATTGTGCAAGTTCTCCCACTTAAAAAATTTTCATCATAGGTATACAGTAATCCCTCCTCCGTCGCGGGGGTTGTGTTCCAGAGCCACCCGCGAAATAAGAAAATCCGTGAAGTAGAAACCATATGTTTGTATGGTTATTTTTATATTGTCATGCTTGGGTCACAGATTTGCGCAGAAACACAGGAGGTTGTAGAGAGACAGGAACGTTATTCAAACACTGCAAACAAACATTTGTCTCTTTTTCAAAAGTTTAAACTGTGTTCCATGACAAGACAGAGATGACAGTTCTGTCTCACAATTAAAAGAATGCAAACATATCTTCCTCTTCAAAGGAGTGCGCGTCAGGAGCACAGACTGTCAGAAAGACAGAGGAAAGCAAACAAATCAATAGGGATGTTTGGCTTTTAAGTATGCGAAGCACCGCCGGTACAAAGCTGTTGAAGGCGGCAGCTCACACCCCGTCCGTCAGGAACAGGGAGAGAGAGAGAGAGACAGAGAAAAACAAACAGTCAAAAATCAATATGTGCCCTTCGAGCTTTTAAGTATGCGAAGCACCGTGCAGCATGTCGCTTCAGGAAGCAGCTGCACAGAAGATAGCAACGTGAAGATAATCTTTCAGCATTTTTAGACGAGCATCCGTATTGTCTAGGTGTGCAAACAGCCCCCCTGCTCACACCCCCTACGTCAGGATCAGAGAAAGTCAGCGCAAGAGAGAGAGAGAGAGAAAAGTAAGTTGGGTAGCTTCTCAGCCATCTGCCAATAGCGTCCCTTGTATGAAATCAACTGGGCAAACCAACTGAGGAAGCATGTACCAGAAATTAAAAGACCCATTGTCCTCAGAAATCCACGAACCAGCAAAAAATCCGCAATATATATTTAAATATGCCTACATATAAAATCCGCGATAGAGTAAAGCCACGAAAGGTGAAGCGCGATATAGCGAGAGATCACTGTACCTCAACTATGAAAGACAAAATGAGAAAAAAAAATCCAGAAAATCACATTGTCTGATTTTAAAGAATTTATTTGCAAATTATGGTGGAAAATAAGTATTTGGTCACCTACAAACAAGCAAGATTTCTGGCTCTCACAGACCTGTAACTTCTTCTGTAAGAGGCTCCTCTGTCCTCCACTCGTTACCTGTATTAATGGCACCTGTTTGAACTCATTGTCAATATAAAAGACACCTGTCTGCAACCTCAAACAGTCACACTCCAAACTCCACTATGGCCAAGACCAAAGAGCTGTCAAAGGACACCAGAAACAAAATTGTAGACCTGCACCAGGCTGGGAAGACTGAATCTGCAATAGGTAAGCAGCTTGGTGTGAAGAAATCAACTGTGGGAGCAATTATTAGAAAATGGAAGACATACAAGACCACTGATAATCTCCCTCGATCTGGGGCTCCACGCAAGATCTCACCCCGTGGGGTCAAAATGATCACAAGAACGGTGAGCAAAAATCCCAGAACCACACGGGGGGACCTAGTGAATGACCTGCAGAGAGCTGGGACCAAAGTAACAAAGGCTACCATCAGTAACACACTACGCCACCAGGGACTCAAATCCTGCAGTGCCCCTGCTTAAGCTAGTACATGTGCAGGCCCGTCTGAAGTTTGCTAGAGAGCATTTGGATGATCCAGAAGAGGATTGGGAGAATGTCATATGGTTAGATGAAACCAAAATAGAACTTTTTGGTAAAAACTCTACTCGCCGTGTTTGGAGGAGAAAGAATGCTGAGTTGCATCCAAAGAACACCATACCTACTGTAAAGCATTGGGGCTGTTTTTCTGCAAAGGGACCAGGATGACTGATCCGTGTAAAGGAAAGAATGAATGGGGCCATGTATCGTCGGATTTTGAATGAAAACCTCCTTCCATCAGCAAGGGCATTGAAGATGAAACGTGGCTGGGTCTTTCAGCATGACAATGATCCCAAACACACCGCCCGGGTAACAAAGGAGTGGCTTCGTAATAAGCATTTCAAGGTCCTGGAGTGGCCTAGCCAGTCTCCAGTCTCAACCCCATAGAAAATCTTTGGAGGGAGTTGAAAGTCCGTGTTGCCCAGCGACAGCCCCAAAACATCACTGCTCTAGAGGAGATCTGCATGGAGGAATGGGCCAAAATACCAGCAACAGTGTGTGAAAACCTTGTGAAGACTTACAGAAAACGTTTGACCTCTGTCATTGCCAACAAAGGGTATATAACAAAGTATTGAGATGAACTTTTGTTATTGACCAAATACTTTTTTTCCACCATAATTTGCAAATAAATTCTTCAAAAATCGGACAATGTGATTTTTTGGATTTTTTTTCTCATAGTTGAGGTATACCTATGATGAAAATTACAGGCCTCTCTCATCTTTTTAAGTGGGAGAACTTGCACAATTGGTGGCTGACTAAATAGTTTTTTGCCCCACTGTACTCTTTTGTGCTGGTCTTGTTACAGTAGCTGCTCTTTATATTGCAGAAGTTTGCTGTACAGTTTTCATTGCTTCACTTGCCAGATTAGTTTGTGAAGGGGCAATGTTAAATATAATGAGTTGAGATTGGATGTGGGGCGTGCTCTTTTCCTAAGTTTGGAAGAATAAGACAGGAAAAAAAACACTACTGTGTTGCTTTCCTGTTTAATCTAAATGTGCAGGAGTTTTGAAGTTTAATTTCAATGAGGTTTCATTTGAAGGATGTCTGATCTTCATCCTTTTTTAATCCTTCACTGAACTTTCATTTGGCTCTATACATCTGTCCATCTTTTTCTATTTAAATGCAAGTCTGACATAGTTTGGTAGAATTAAAAGTACATTTATTATTGATGTACTGAATTTAACAGCCTGAAAGAAATTAAACCGGATGGTTCCTTAATTTTTTTTTTTTTTTCTTTTTAGCTTCTAAACGTCATCAATTAGGACTTAAATTATGCCTGCCTAGAACAATACTGAAATTGAATGAATATGGTGACCCTCTCCCAGGAGGTTATACCTGAAGACATGTAAAATAACCAAAGACAAATACTGTATGAAACATATAAAAGCTGTAAAAAGTTGTCCAAATACTTTCAGCTTATTGCTTCTACTGTAAGAAACATTATTAAGATATGGAAGCGAAGACAAACTGTTGATGCTTGGGCAAGGTTTGGGACACCCAGGAAAACAGAACTTTGAAGGACACATTTGCTAAGTCAGTTATTTTTTCACATCATGCTATTTATCAATTTACCATATGAATTTCTGTTTTAAAGTGAAGCATCCTCTTTAATAAAATCCCTGTGTGCATCCATGTGTCCGTGTGTGTGTGTGTGTCTTCTGGTGAAGTGCACATGCGCGGGGCACGGTGCGATGCTTCAAAGGCTGCCTGATGCGTCACACAAGACAGAGAGGGCGGGACCTATAAAATATCGTGCGGCCGATCCATTCGGATTTCGGTAAATGAGGTAAGACCTAAAACATAACGCACGAAAAATCCAATCGGGTACTGAGACGCGGAGACCAGCTTCCCCAAAGAGGTGGGATTAGTGTTTGTTGTTCACTCTGAGGATGTTAGATTTGCGATTAACAAAGTTGGCCCGGTAAAGTTTTTTCCTAAATATACGAATTTTCAAGATATTACAATAGATGACTTTAAAAAGTAGATTTATTTTCGCGCACATAAAATCCTTTGCTGGGGAGATGCCATACATACAATAATCAGCTGCACTCCAGCTCAGATTAAAATACTTGCTGGAGAGACGTATTACTGTGAGAGAAAATTAAAGGCACACAATATAGTAACGCATATTATAGTCACATACAAGCCATTACTGTAACAGAAAATAGATGGTCCTTTGCCATTTAATATAGACTGTTCCTACTAATGTTTGTGCAGTACTGTTCTAGCGCCCGTTATTGTAACGGGCTTAATGTCTAGTATTTTATAAATAAGTAAATAATAATAAAAAAAAAAACCACTAACCCACTCATGCCATTTTTGATGAAACTTAAACTTATGGATACAGGAGTCCCATTGTGAAAAAAGCTGTAAAACGTCCATTTTTTTTTTTAAGTCAAAAATGTTATTAAGTATTGATCTGAGACTTGATTATACACCTATTACAAAAATAGTGTATCCATGTATTTTTAAGAATGGATAAAAAGCAAAAAATTGTTGTGAGCCATTGTTAAAGAAGACTGGCTGTGTGCTTCACTTGGCTGCTTGTCTACCCCTTCAGAGCTAGGGATTAGAATTCACCTTGGAAAGTCATTACCAAGCAAAATTATTGTCATTGAATGTTGATACCCCAGTTGTGAATTGTTGTCTCTAAACGATAATAACTGAAAAAAGTCGCACTTAAGATTGCTTATATTCTTTAGATACTGTATACAGACACTTGTTTCCTTATTTTGCAAAAGTACCGTCTGCTGCTGCTGCTGCTGCTGTACTAATGCTACACACGTGTTCTTTTAGTGAGAGTTATGAGCATACACATAGCATGCAATCAAGAGACAGCAACCGAACAGAAGTTATAGGCATCCATCCGCCGATCAGTCCAGCTTCCTAACCCGCTTATGCAGTGCAGGCTAGTGGGGCAGCTGAGACTATCCCAGGAAGCATTAGACACAAAGCAGGAATAATCCCTGGACAGGACACTACTTCATTGCAGGGTGAACTCAAACACACTAGGACCAGTGTAGCAATGCTAATTCACCTACTGTAAGTATAATCAGTTTGAAGTTTATTAACTCTTTGAGGGCTGAATATTTTTCCCAAATAGGCCACTTTTCTAAAAGGCACACACAGCAATGGTTTGACACAGAAATCAACATAAAACATCTGTTGCTGCGTGCTGTGGCCAAAAGTTCATCAGGAATGCATACCAAGCTGGCTTCCGTGCTGTTTTTGCAGGGCAGAGGCAGCAGCAGTCGTGGTTGCAGTACATCACAATCCTGGTTTGTACCTTTTGTCATTTTAAGTGGCGGTCCTCCTGGGTGAACGTTGCCATAGGCTCAGCAACTACACGAAAATGTTCAGCACCATGATCAGCTGGGGATTGATCAGCTGATGCTGGTGCCTTACATTTGTTTTCGATCATGTGTAACAAAATCGGAGTCTTACAAAGTCAGAGTCAAAGTCATTGATAATATGAAAAACATCCTCCACTGAGTATTTTGCTTTATGCATTTGCTTTGATCCCTTGCTGGATGTTGCCATTTTTGCCGTTGTTTGCTCCTTACTACTCACACAAGCACAGTGAATCTCGGTCAAACCAATGAAGTTAACTTTCCTTCTAGCAAAAAGAGTCCAACTAAAACATAACGGCAGATTTTATTACCGTTTACAGTTGATTACCACCGTCAATCCCCCTTTTTGACAAAAGTCAACATCCGCCATGAAAGAGTTACGTTCAGTACATATGTTTTAGCATTGACAGAATAGTTGTGCAGAGTTGTCATTCCTCTTCACAGCACCTGGATCTGCATGGAATTTGCTTGTTCCCCTCCATGTATTTATGGATTGATTGGTATCAGTGAGTGTTACTCAGAAATGTTGCTCTCGGTTCATCTCTTGCCATATGAGTGACTTATCCTGTATTAAAACATTCAATAATTGGATTATACCACTTTTCATTTTCTGGTTACTTTTTTTTATTAATCATGCATGCTAAAGACATGCCATGAAAAGTTTGACATGTAGGTGGCTTGGCTGTTTCAAAAATCTATGGCCCTTATTAAAAAATGGAATGCTGTGTAATCAATCAGTTCAGATGTATTTGTACAAAGTACAATGTTAACTCATGCTCATTTTGCTATGCTGCCACTTGCGGTGGATGTTATTCAATTGGCTGTTTTAAAATAATATAAAATGTAACCGGTGAAAAGTAGGGGCCCTTTAGGGGCTGAAGAAATAATTGTACAAAAAAAGTAGGATATTAAACAGAATATAGCTTGGTGAAGAAGGTATGGGGCTGTTGTAACTCCTTTCACCGCACTTGCTGCAAGCAAGTAACATGTCTTTAACTCTAGAAAATAGTACCAAAACTCTGATTTAAATTTATTTTTTCCAGTTTACTTTTGTTGTCACAGGCATGCCTCGGAAATGTGAAAAGGACATTTTCTTAAATTGACACCTTTTGTCCTTTCTTCTTGGACATTTTCAGTAAACTTTATGGCTTTCTTTCACAGTGGGACCTAGGCATCCATTAGCTCCATTATAAAAACATAATGGCAGGTTAGTTATTTTACAAAATGTATAAAATATGCTTCACTTTATAATGAGATTTCATGTGACAAATATATTCCATGATTGTGAAGAAATAATTTTGACTTGAAAAATATCCAGCTTATCCTTTAAGGAATGTTTAGTGGAAATTAGTGTGGTGGTTCACAGTGCAAAGGTTATCTGAATGGAAGAGCTGTTAGAAGAAACCTTTTCTATGGTGTCAACACAGTGACCTAAGAACTTTAAACATTACATAGATAAGCTAGAAACCTTTTTGGAACAAGTTGGTATGGATTGCTATTACTTTGAGGGGAAAAAACTGAAGTATTTGAAGCAAAAATAAAATTCTAAACACATTTCTTATAGCCATTGGTGGGAAACCTTCTGTGGGTGGAATGCAGAATAAATTGAACTAAATACTAACAAATCCTAGATGCAAATGACCTAGAGTTAGTGTAGAAATTTATGATGATTATGATGTTAGATATTTTAGCCAGTCATCAAAAACATCTTCCAAATTCAACCTTTAATTACAGAAATAAGGGTTTGTTAGATGAATCAATGAGCAAGTGCCACACCATCTATGGTGTAGTGACCCAGATTGTGCTTACGGAGGAACTGAAGTATTGCGCACATCTGAATCTGTACCTTGGAGAGTTGCAGTCAGGGCTGGTGGTGTAACGGTCCTTATGAATGACACTGCAGTTGTGACCCACTGGGCTGGCTACTTTGAGCAGCTGTTTAAAGCTGATCCTCTGGCTAATACATTGAACATCTGTGTTCATGGTTCTTGAGGCTGATCTTCCAATTAGCTGTGAACCAACCACCCAGCCTTACTGAGATTGCACTGTTGATGAACCAGCTGAAGGTAGAGAAGGCTGCAGGGATTCGTGATATCCAGGGTGAACTTCTCCAGTGGTAAGGAAGTCCTCTGTGCATTGCAAGAAGCAATGTTTGCTTCTATTTGGGAGACGGGCGTCATCCCAGCAGACTGGAAAACGGGACTTGTCATCAATATCTGGAAAGGGAAGGGGAATGACCTGTATTGTGGCCACTACAGGGGTATAACGCTGATGTCAGCGCCAGTTAAGGTTCTTGCTAGGGCCTGAATTAGTGTAGAAATTTAAGATGATTATGATGAGGTTAGATATTTTAGCCAGTCCTCAAAAACATCTTCCAAATTCAACCTTTAATTTCAGAAATAAGGGTTTGTTTTCCATACACTCCTCAAACTTGAAATTTGTGATGAGATATAAAAATACGAAATTTGTGCAAGACGACCTGTGTACACCACCAGTGTCATGGGCTGTATAACACAATGCATTTAATTGAATTGAAGATTTGTACTTTTAAAGAATTAGTTCAAGTTTGGTGATTCTCCACTCAAAGCCATGAGTAGCAGTTAGCAATTTAGCATAAGTTCAAAATATTGCCTTGACAGTTAATTCGTTTAAAGAAAAAAATCCTTAAGGCATTAGTTGGGTATTTTTTAAGTCAGTTTTTTTTTTTACATTTGTGGCTTACATTCATTTAACTAGCTGAATTAAGTGATACTACTGTATATTTATAAACTAAAGTGTTTCCGCAGAGGTCAGTCGAGCACCAGTAGAAATGTGAAATACAGGCTGGGTATGTCAGCTTTGATGCTAAGAATGTAACAGAGTATTGTTTTAATGCTTGGAGGTTGTATCACACACCTCAGAAAACTGAGTATCTATCATATTTACAAACATGTTTTTTTTAAAGCAGTCTGTCGTTCCCTTCACTGCAGTTCGTCTCTCTTTACATGATAACCTTTTTTTCCTAGGTGTTTTACTTGCTGCTAAAATCTTGAGTGACACAGTTGCACCTGTATTTTGTTAGTGATTTGAAAACTCGGGTTATACTTTTTTAATACATAGAATTTCATTTTTTTCTAAGCATTTATGCAGACAAGAATTAGTTTTGCCATCAGTATGTCAGAATGTAAAAATAATGAAACTTGTTTCGGAAACCTTGCCTATATGAGCCAGAATTTACTGATAACAGTGGCAACAGATCAAAGATGAGAGAAGCAGAAATGGAGAGAAAGAAAGAGGACCATTTACAGGCTTTAGAAAATGTAAATTGCCTTTGAATGACAAATGCCTGTGCTTTAGAGGGTGGGAATTACTGCTTGAAAATTAGGCATATCTAGTAACTAACTGCATCACGCATAGTTTCCAGTTTTGTAATTGATGTGATTTTTTTTTTTCTAGCCATAGTTTTTTTTTTCTTTTCAAAGTGCAAAACAGTGAAATACATAAAGACATTGTGTATCTATTCAATTTTGAGATACCAATCTTGAGTTTTTGAAACTATTTTTTATTTTCTGTTATTAAACAGAATGAGGTGATCAAATCTGAAAAGAACAAATAGACAGCTTTCATTGGATAATTTTGTTTGTTGATTAGTTGCAGGAGCATATTGTTTAGCTGTGATTCATCACTGCTCACATCTAATTGCTACAGGCCATTACTTTGAAGTATTAGGATTATTAGAAAGAGGTTGATGGAAACTATAGACACTCTGTAGTTTTTATTTTCACTTATCAGATATTTGCATTTCAAATATATTTTAGCGGAAAAATAATATTACGGTAAACTTTAGCATTTTTTTTTTTAAACTCAATTATTTGTAATTTTCTGCCTGTATAGCACTTTATATGAGCTGTTGTTTACATTAAAAATTTCACTCACTCCTCTCATTTTCATCACATCCACCTCTCTCAAAAAACTACATCTGTCATAAATATGCACCTGGACCGTGGAAGGTATTTTTTCTGAATGTGTGAACATATTTCGTTAGTTTTTAGACTTTGGACAAGTTAAGAAATGAGAAACAACTTTAAGTCACTGGGGAGAATTCTAACATTTCATTCGCAATTAACGTGTCTTGGTCAAATGAATGTGTGCCACAATCGTGAAAAACTTGACACTTGATTTTAAAATATGCTTGACATTGTACCAGGAGGTTGCCTATTTACATGTCTTTTCCATTTAAGTTTTTTTTTTTTTTTAATTTGCTTTAGTATTTGGGGTAAAAACTACTAGTTTGTTCAAAAGCAGTTCTGTTTGTAAATTCTGAGAAGAATAAATATGGCGGTTCTTGTTTTATTCATTTTAACTGAAAATATTAATTAGCTGGACCCTTTGGCTTAATGAAAGGAAACACTGCAGGAAACCAAGTATGATAAATGTTAAATGCATTTCAAACAAAGGAAAAGGAAGTGACTTCATTAAATGCATTAAGGTACTGGTGGAAATCCTACGCTTTTAAAAATATAAATACCCTGCAGGGAAAATAATATAGCCTAATTATGAAACAGTTACAATCGAAAGACAAAGGTTATTGATTCATTCCCCAATATTAGACCTGGTAACAATGTTAAAGTTCAGGGCAAATTGGTTTAATTTGCTAAGTTACATTTTACCACTCATCTCTCTTGGCTGCGGATGGAAAGGTTATATTTATGTGCAAAGTAAGTTGATGTAATTTATTGATGAACATACTGTATTTAATAAAGCACTAAGTTGTGGAGTTGCACCAGTGACAAGGTTTTTTGATTAATTTTATTTTCACATTTAGATGGCATCTGTTGTGCAAACATAGCTTTGGTGTTTTTTATCCATCCATCCATTTTCCAACCCGCTGAATCCAAACACAGGGTCATGGGGGTCTGCTGGAGCCAATCCCAGCCAACACAGGGCACAAGGCAGGAACCAATCCCGGGCAGGGTGCCAACCCACCGCAAGACACACACCCACACACCAAGCACACACTAGGGCCAATTTAGAATCACCAATCCACCTAACCTGCATGTGTTTGGACTGTGGGAGGAAACCCACGCAGACACGGGGAGAACATGCAAACTCCACGCAGGGAGGACCTGGGAAGCGAACCCAGGTCTCCCAACTGCGAGGCAGCAGCGCTACCCACTGCGCCACCGTGCCGCCGGTGTTTTTTTCAAATTCCAAAAATATGGGTTAACTATTTGAAAATCTCAAGTACGCTATAAAAATAAGTAGAGTTTGAGGACATACCTTAATTAATGGTATTTCACAGAAGCCAGCTCTGTGATACCTTAATTAATGGTATTTCACAGAAGCCAGCTCTGTGTTCAAAGTAAGTATGCAGGTCTAGATTGTGTCTTGCTGGGTTTTTCAGTATTGTCCGGTAATGTGAAACTATTTAACTGCAAAGTTCTTTTTTAATGTGATGGATTTTTGCAGTGTAGAAGTAAGTAGTCCCACCTGTAGCCATTGTGCACAGTTGGGTATAATTTTTGATTTTTTTTTTTTTTTTTTGTTTGTTTTTTTTTAGTTTGGAGATGCTGTAACATGAATTAAAGTCCAAATTTCATCAAAATCACTTGTCAAGTGTTATATTCTTATAATTTATTATTCCTTTTGCAAAGCACATTCCAATCACAAAGTGGGTTTGAGACCAACTAAAATATAAACCAGCAATTATCCAAATAATATTACTAATGTAATCTTTTTCACAACTGCCTCACTGTTTCCAAAGTGCCCGCTTTCATCCTGTCGAAAAATGCTTCCATTAACATTCATGGAAGCACATTGAAGCAGTACATGGCCACTGCTCGTTCTAATTGGGTTTATCAGTTTCTTTCTTTGGTGGTCATCTTGCACATTTTGAGTGTATTTGCAGACATTTTGCAAACAATGTAACATTATACAGCAAAGTATTTTCCAAGTTTGTTTTTTTGGACTTTATTGCCTGATTTTTAATTTGGCTGAGTTGTTTATTTTGTGAAATTTTACATGCTGGATGTGAAAGTAATAACTTGCTTATTAATAATAATAATAATGCATTTAATTTATATAGTGCCTTTCCCATGCTGAAGTCACTTAAAAAATTGAGAATTTGTCACACTGATACTCTTACTTCCAAAGCTGAGTAGGACAGTGTATTCCTGAACAGATGCTGCCCGGTGAGTTTTTCATTCGCAGCCTGGCGGTGGCAATAACCTGATCCGCAATGTAAATATGTCTACCGCCCCACAGTGCCATTTTCTTCATAAACTTTTGATGGTAACCTGTATGCGTTAAAGGGAGTGGTATATTGTATCATTGGCTATGTTACATCTCCTAGCTGGGAACGACTTTTGTCTTTTCTGAGTGTGCAGTATCAAACCTTGAAGCAGTTACATGCTATAAGAATGTGGATCTATATATATAATTCACAAAGTCGATGCCAGAAGGGGAAGACACCCATGAAAGCACGCAGGAAGGGGCGTGGATTCACTAAGCCGCCGACAAGTAGGAAGGAGCCATGCCCACCAACTCTATGACCATTGGATACGACGACAACTCGCAGAGCCACGCCCACCACCTCGGACGCAACGGCTCAGAAAAAACTGCGTCATTTTTGTTCGTCTGTGCAACAGTGCACATGGACCTCTGAGCCACATTGACTTTTCATTAGTCAACCTCAGTGAAACCTTGGTTCACACAGAGGCAGCGCCAGAGAGAGACAGAGGCACACACAGGCAGCCCGAGAGAGAGAGCCACGCATACACAGGCAGCGCAACAGGGAGACAGAGGGACACACACCGGCAGCTCGACAGAGAGAGCCGCGCAATCCTTTAAAACTGAGGTTAAAACACAATGAAGGAAGCAGTCTTTAAAAACCAATAAGCCCTGTGCCTCTTTTTCATTAGCGTCTCATCTGCTTCACCGCCCTGCAACAGTCGACACGCTTTCTCAGCAGCTGACCTTCTCTGTGCCTGACTCCACTACTGTCAGTCGCCTGATTAAAAATGGTGAACTCCTGCAATGTTACTATCTTGGTTGGCTTTTAAATAAAGTTCGGATTTGTTGAAATGTCCCTTTCCCCCTGTGCTTAAAACTCATTTTAAAAAAAAAGTGTTTACAGTGATCCCTCGCTATATCGCGCTTCGCCTTTCGCGGCTTCACTCCATCGTGGATTTTATATGTAAGCATATTTAAATATATATCGCGGATTTTTCGCTGCTTCGCGGGTTTCTGCGGACAATGGGTCTTTTAATTTCTGGTACATGCTTCCTCAGTTGGTTTGCCCAGTTGATTTCATACAAGGGACGCTATTGGCAGATGGCTGAGAAGCTACCCAGCTTACTTTCTCTCTCTCTCTCTCTCTCTCTCTCTCTCTCTCTCTCTCTCTCTCTCCTCTCTCTCTTGCGCTGACGTAGGGGGGTGTGAGCAGGGGGGGCTGTGTGCAGCTGCTTCCTGAAGGACATGCTGCACGGTGTTTCGCATACTTAAAAGCTCAAAGGGCACGTATTGATTTTTTTTTATCTGTCTCTCTCTATCTCTCTCTATCTCTCCTCTCTCTCTCTCTTCCTGCTCCTGACAGAGGGGGTGTGAGCTGCCGCCTTCAACAGCTTTGTACCGGCGGTGCTTCGCATACTTAAAAGCCAAAAAAGCCCTATTGATTTTTTTTTTGACTGCTTGCTTTGCACTCCTTTGAAAAGGAAGATATGTTTGCACTTTTAATTGTGAGACAGAACTGTCATCTCTGTCTTGTCATGGAGCACAGTTTAAACTTTTGAAAAAAGAGACAAATGTTTGTATGCAGTGTTTGAATAACGTTCCTGTCTCTCTACAACCTCCTGTGTTTCTGCGCAAATCTGTGACCCAAGCATGACATTCTAAAAATAACCATATAAACATATGGTTTCTACTTCGCGGATTTTCCTATTTCGCGGGTGGCTCTGGAACGCAACCCCCGCGATGGAGGAGGGATTACTGTATACAACTGCTGCAATGTTACAGAGAGAGAGAGGGCTCTTGTGCTTCTGAGAGACAGAGGGGGAGGGGGCTCTTGTGCTGCTGAGAGGGGGGGGGGGGGGGGCTGGGGAGGTGGCGTGCTGCTGAGAGAGAGAGGGAGAGGGGGCTCACGTGCTGCTGAGAGAGAGAGAGGGGGGGACTGGGAGGCTCGTGTGCTGCTGAGAGAGAGTGGGGGGGGCTGGGGAGGCTTGCGTGCTGCTGAGAGAGAGATCACTATTACACTGTGCATTCTATGTGTAATAGTTAACTATATTTGTGCTTAAAAATCTTTGAAAAATATATTTACATACAGTTTGTACGGTCTGGAATGGATTAATTGTATTTACATACAATCCTATGGGTGGAAATTGCTTCGGTTCACGACCAAATCGGTTTACTACCAGAGGTTTGGAACGAATTATGGTCGTGAACCCGAGGTTCCACTGTATATTGAGTCTAGAAAACATGATCAGCAAGTCTTTTGATAGGCTGCAACAAAATGATGAAAGAACGGGCACCTTTTTTTCTCACAAGCTGGGTGGGTGGGTGTTAGTTAGTTAATTAGTTACTCGAAGGATTTCAAGATTTAATATGCACAAGCGGTAACACTGCAAAAGCAGCCCAAACCAGAAAAGACGGCTGGCAAAAAGTGGCTGACAAATTAAACACGTGTGTATTGTACTTACTGAAAGCGGCGTTACGGATTTTGCAAATGTTCATTTTTTCCCTCTGTTTAAAAAACATTAAAAAGCGGCGTGATTATGCGCCGCAAACTACACCGCGGGTTGGTATGCAGTGTGTAAAACAGTTTGTTTGTCGCGGATAATTTGCCTTTTACTTTAACACGAAGACAATTTCCTGTTAGATTTGCCTTTGCGATGACAATTGATAAGGCACAGGGCCAAACTTTCAAAAAGATGTGCATGTATCTGCCAAAACCAGTTTTCAGTCACGGACAGCTGTATGTTGCTCTCTCCAGAGTTCCATCTTTTCATTCACTTACTGGTATGCCTGCAGGAACACATGCAGCGAGCGAGAGAGAGCGAGCGACACACACGCATACAGGCACGCGCGCGCGCGCGAGAGAGAGAGCGCGCTGGACGCATAAGAATAATAATACTTCATTACATTGATATACCGGTGTTTTCAGTATTCAAAGCGCTATCCACACAGGGAGAAACCGGGAAGCAAACCCAAAATCTTCCACAGTCTCCTTACTGCAAAACAGCAACACTACCACTGCGCTACAAGGCAGTTAAAGAATGCACCGGCCTCGATTTTGTTTTCACTTCTGTTTGTTGCAATGTTACTTTTCTTGGTGGCTTATTACATTATGGATGTTTCACATGTTAATTTTTTTCCCTGTGGTTAAAAGACATTAAAAAAGTGTTTCTCAACTGTGACTCCAGAACAACTCAGTACGCAAGCTATATTAAGCGTCAACAATGAAGACTCGCTACACCTTAACCCCTTAACCGCCCTCTGCCGGATATATCCGGCATCGTAGCTTTAATGCTGACGCCCCTACTGCTGGAATTATCCGGCACATTTGCCTGTGGTTATGTGAATGCCTGGCGCGTAGTATAACTGACAGTTTGGCGTGGGTATTATTACTACGTTGTATTTCGACAACTCTGCACTTGTATTGGCCGATCACGTGATGTGATCCGAAAGTGAAAGCTGTGAATATGGCGAAAACGTAAACTGACTTCAAGTGAGGTTTTGCAGGCGATTTTGGACCATAATTCTGATCATGATTGTAGCAGTTCGAAGAAGATTTTAGCGACAATGATGATCAGCAACGTGCGCGCATGATACTGTGAATGACGGCGCATCGGATGATGGCGATGAGTGGGTGTATCCCCAGCATCTCAACTGGACTGCTGCCCGAGGTGAACTACCTTTTCTGCATTCGTTTGAGGCAACGTGTGGCTTATTGTTGATGTAAACAATTACACTGCTGAGCAGTTTTATGAGCTGTTTGTGTCACCTGATTTGATCAGACATTTTGTCATCAGACAAATCTGTATGCAGCACAGTTTATTGAGAAAAATCCCAATTTACCTCCACATTCCCGTGTTCGTGCTTGGGTAGACACTGATGAAAACGAAATGAAAAAATTCATTGGGATTTTTATGTTGATGGGAATAATCAGAAAACCAGATATTGAGATGTACTGGTCTACAGATCCTATGTATGCAACACCTATTTTTACAGCTATCATGACACGTAACCGATTCTCTTTGCTGCTGAAATTCTTTCATTTGAATGACAACAGAAATGAGCCAGATAAGAAAGATCCAAACCGCGACTGCTTGTTCAAGCTACGTCCTTTGATTGACCATTTATTTGAAGCATTTCAGTTGCCCTACATGCCAGGACCGTCAGTTACAGTTGATGAAAGTTTATTGTTGTGGAAGCCTGAGAAAAGGTACATTTTGTGTTTTATTATGTGTTTGTCCATTTCTAGAACTTGCACAACATTTAGTGGTCAATACTGCTTGAATAAATGTAAAAAATGTAAAAAAAGTGTAAAAAAGTAAAAAAAACGAAAATTGTTCAGATTTCGCCTGGCGTGGGGAATATTTAGGGAGTTGGCGGTTAAAGGGTTAATGAACAAGTGCTGAAACTTATCCCTACGACAAAGTAACTTTCACCAGCGTGGCCTCCATCGTCACAGACGATCCCGCTTTCAGTCACGGACAATTGTATGTTGCTCTCTCCAGAGGTCCATCTTTTCATTCACTCACAGTGGTATCCACAAACCCACCCCATTTGGACAACTGTGTCGTTCAGCAAATGTTCACCCATCAATACATAATTATGTGGCGTATGTTACGCAGCGGGTTGGCTAGTATGTTATAATTGTAATCTCTTCTACTTTAATTGTGGTACAGAATACATGAAACAGGATATTTGTCAGGGGTAAAAGAAGGACTTCCTTTATTTCTAATTCATTCTGCCCCTGTGCAACACACCAAACTTTAAACCATGGAAATAATAAAGGAAACACCATATGTTTTATCAAATCACAGATACTATTGATCGGATATTAAATTTATCATTTAATAAACATAGGAAATATTTCATTTAGTTTTGTAATGCTGTAACCAAAGAAACCCCAGACAAAAATACATCACTATTATTCCAGTACTGGGTGTTGTGAAGCTGACCAGAAATTTGTCCAAGACTACTTTGCATATATTAATGAATATTAATATCCTTTTGCTCAACCTACTTAACCAGACATTTAGGGTTGCAGGGAGCCGATTCATTCCTGTCCAGTACCAGTCACCAGTTAACATAATACATATCTATAGATTCTTTAGATAAAACTGGAGAGTACTGAAGCATGGTGGCATGAAAAGAACTTTTAAAATGTGCACAGGCAGTGTGTAGGCTGAAATGCGAATCCATTATTCTGGAGGTGTGTGACAGTGGCACTAACCACTGTACTTTTGTGGTGTTATATTTCAGTCATAGTTGGATGTTAACAGTATTTTCAAGGAGGATGAGTTTGTGGTGAGGTTCAGGACACCTAGATTTAAAGAGTATACGGTTCAAAAGAAGTTAAACTAGCAGTAGAATAGAAGCAGTTACTTGGCACTGTGCTCACCAGAGACAATATTGTTGTTATAAATGCTATATTTTTATTTTTTTTTTTTCCAGTAGGATCTGAGGGTGGTTGAGCAATATACTTATTGGTTAGAACAGTTTCGCTCTAGGTGTGTCTTATGTGTTAGTAGCAATGAATTAAAGTCTGTAAATTTTTAAGATATGTGCCCTTTAGTGGAGCTTGCTTATTAAGCTGATAAAATATCTTTTAACAGGTATAAACATGTTTGCATCTAGGTCCAGAATGACAAATCATTTCAGCATTTTGTACCTCACCCTACCATGTTACCAGTTTGCTTATGCCTCGGGCACAATCAAGGAGTCAGTTGCTTCATGTTCAGGCAACATTAGACATTTCAGTGTGTATCCATCCCAAAACTTTAAGCACTCCATAGAGAATCTTACTGGGTGTGACTTGGCTTTAAGAATAATAAATGTGAGCATTTCAACTTATATGGCTGATTATGGGCTTGTCTGGGGTACAAACTCCAATGGCCTAAATAGCCCTTTTTATTAGTTACTAAAATAAGTCATATTGTGTATTCACAGTTTATGGTGACTTCAGAATAATTTTGTAATCTGTATGTAAAATGCTGGAAGGGGATTCCAGCCCCTGGCTGCTGCAGATTATTTAAAATAAAAAAAAAGCTTGAAAAGTTTGACTAATATTTAGTAACTACAGTATATTATGCAAAAGACTAGAGGACTGCGTTTGATACTAATGTGAGTGACACTGGAATACCACAAGGAACAGTCATGTCCCCTTTTCTCTGTAAAAACCACTCTGCACCCCTCTAATTACAAATATAACATGAGGTCATGTCACTTGCAGAAATTCTTAGATGATTCTTCACTTGTGGGGTGTATTGATAAAGAGGATGAGATAAGAGTTATAGGAGTGAGGTTCTGAGGTTTTCTTGGTGCAAAGAGAACTGTCTGTTGCTTAATAATAGCAATATGAAGGAACTAGTTATTGACTTTCACTGCACCAAAGAGCCTCAATGCCTGGTCTCTATTCAAGGAGTGGAAGTAGAGGTCCTACATGTACTTGTAGATCCACATTAATGACAGGTTGGACTGGTCTCGGAAAAAAGAGGAACTATGTAAGAATGGCCAGAGCAGGCCCTTTTTCCTTAGGAGACTGTGTTCCTTTAGTGTGGGAAGTGACATCCTTAACATCTTCCTAACTCTGTGATGGCCAATGTGTTTTTCTATGCTTTTGTGTGCTGGGCTGGTAACATCACTTCTAGAGAGGCTCAACGAGCCAACAAGCTAATTAAAAGCTAATTGATCATTTTCCTGTGCTGTTAGAGAAGCTTTGTAAACAACGCATTTCAGTGGCGGCACTCTCTGAGGTGTGCAGACTGGGACTGACCAGATCTCTGTAGATGGGTACACCTTTTATTGGTGTGGTCGCTCTGATGGCTCTTATTCTCCGGGAGTAGCTGTTGTTGTGGCAGATCGGTTTCTTCTGGTGGTGTCCGAGATCTCTCCTTTCAGCAAGAGTATTATGAGACTCAGATTAAGGCACTCTGTGGGTGCCTTTTCTGTTGTCTCAGTGTATGCACTGATCATATGGAGAATGATGTCTAGATGGAGACATTTTATTTGCAAGTTTGCTCAGTGGTTGATGGGTGCCTGTGACCACTGGCACTGACAGGGCTAGCTATTAGAATTGTGTTGGCCCACATGGGTCTGGTGACCATGGTGAAAGTGGCTCCACGTTCATTGATTTTTTGCAAAAGGTCAGGGGCTGTGGATGGCTGGATCTTAGTTCCAGCGCCCTGAACTACATCGTTGGACTTGGTACTCCAGTACTGGTGGTGTGGTGAAGGAGACTGATGACATCTTCGTGGGCAGATGTTGCAAGTTCTACAGAAGTGCCCAGTTTGTGAATTCTGACTTGTTGCTGATCTGAAGATCCAACTTAGGTGCAGTAGGCTACCACCTACTGGGCAAATGTGGCTGGACCAGGCTGTTTCTAATGAGTTTGCATGCAGGCTTGGGTGCGACTGCTGATTTTAATGTGATGTAATGTGGGAGAGCTTCCGTAACAAGACGCTGAAGGATGCTGAGGGTTGTGTTGGTGTTGCCAGTGTTTCCAGAAGGGGGTGTAACATCTTGCAAGGCACACTGAATATCATTGAGAGGAGTCACAGTGCACGGCTTGATGGCAACCTTGATCTGTACTGGGAACTGAGAACAACTGTTGTGAGGGCTCTTAGGGCAGATAAGGAGGCATTTGTTAGATGAATCAATGAGCAAGTGCCACTATCTATGGTGTAGTGACCCAGGTTGTGCTTACAAAGGAACTGAAGTATTGCACACATCTGAATCTGTACCTCGGAGAATTGCAGTCAGGGCTGGTGGTGGAAAGGTCCTTATGAATGACACTGCAGTTGTGACCCACTGGGCTGGCTACTTTCAGCAGCTGTTTAAAGCTGATCCTCTGGCTAGTACATTGAACATATCTGTGTTCACGGTTCTTGAGGCTGATCTTCCAATTAGCTGTGAACCACCCACCCACCCAATCTTACTGAGATTGCACAGTTGGTGAACCAGCTGCAGGTAGAGAAGGCTGCAGGGATTCGTGGTATCTAGGGTGAACTTCTCCAGGCTGGTGGTAAGGAAGTCCTCTGTGCATTGCAAGAAGCAATGTTTGCTTCTATTTGGGAGATGGGCGTCATCCCAGCTGACTGGAAAACAGGACTTGTCATCAATATCTGGAAAGGGAAGGGGAATCACCTGTATTGTGGCCACTACAGGGGTATAACGCTGCTGTCAGTGCCAGGTAAGGTTCTTGCTACGGCCATCCTCAATAGGATCTTTGATCACTTGCTCACCTACCAGCGACCGGAGCAGTGTGGCTTTACACCTAATAAGTCTACCATTGACGCATCCTGGCACTGAGAGTTCTCATGGAGTGCAAACGCAAATATCTGCAGAGTTTCTTTGCAGCCTTTGTTGTTTTTTTGTAAAGAGTTTCACTCAGTTGATTGAGCTGCCCTGTGGCTGTAGGACGTCTTCTGTGAATCCTTTGGTACCACTGGTTTGACTTTGTGTCGAACGAGCATTTGTTCATCCATCCATCCATCCATCCCATCCATTTTCCAAACCGCTGAATACAAATACAGGGTCACGGGGGTCTGCTGGAGCCAATCCCAGCCAACACAGGGCACAAGGCAGGAACCAATCCCAGGCAGGGTGCCAACCCCACCGCAGGACACACACAAACACACCCACACACCAAGCACACACTAGGGCCAATTTGGAATCGCCAATCCACCTAACCTGCATGTCTTTGGACTGTGGGAGGAAACCGGAGCGCCCGGAGGAAACCCACGCAGACACGGGGGAGAACATGCAAACTCCACGCAGGGAGGACCCGGGAAGCAAACCCAGGTCCCCAGGTCTCCCAACTGCGAGGCAGCAGCGCTACCCACTGCGCCACCGTGCCGCCCAGCATTTGTTCAAAGAGTCCCAAATGAGACACATTACCTGCATTGTGAGGGAGTGTCAGTTTCATAATTATGGCCTTGTGGCGCGATTTCCAGAGGGTGATTTGGCTCACAGGATCCTCATTGTTGAGGACTCGAGTGGCTGGACCAAGCCAAGGGTACACACATGTAACACCTTGCTGTGGCAGATAGATGGTAATGTACAGGGGTGGGACTGCACAGCATGTGTGTATGGGGGGCTGCCATCTAGTGGATGCTACCCAACCTGACCCGAACGGATTGATCCTTATTCCATCTAGATGACAGGATGATTACTTAAAGAAGTCAAGAAGGTGATCTATGTAGTTCATATTTGGATGGCAATTGAAGTTGGTTTATGTCTATAATGTTAGTCTGGTTGAATGTTGTGGTTTCTGACACAGCAGCATCAAATATTTACATTTTTCAGCTGGCCCTCTAGACCTTACATAAATATCCTCAGTCACATCTCCTTTTATTGGTGGGAGAGGGAGGACTAAGTACACTCAAAACTAACTTGCACGTCTGTTGTTTTGATTGTTTGAGTGTTTTCAAAACTGTTTTCCATTTGTCCAGTTGTTATGATGTAGCAGGAATGACTACTGTCTGTACTGAAAATTCCTTCTTATCTAATGCATTGACATGTGAAATGCTTGCAGGATTCCCAGTAGCTGTTATAGTTTTTTAATACTACTATTTCCACTGAAACTGAAGTACGAGGTATTTGCCATTGCATGCAAACTTAAGTGCTTGAAGCTGAAAATCATTGCAACTATTAATGCTCTGGCTGATAATTATCCTTTCTGAATCTAGATACAGAGTTTGACCTTTGACTGAAATCTGAGATACTTTTCATGAGATCTTTTCAGTGCAGTGTATGAAGGATAGAGCTTAAGGACTGTAGAGTTCTGTTTCTGCAGCATCACAGCTGAAGGATCAACCGGAATTTAAACTAAGTTTTAGAACACAGTAAGCTTTGTTTTGGGCAGAGGCTCACAAAGTGGAACAATAAAACATGTTCTTCTTGCTTGGTGCAGTATTCCATTGGGGTAGGGGGTAATAGGATCTAATCAGCTGTTTCATTCAGTAGTTTCAGTGATAAAAAGCATAACAAACATCTGATTTTTATTTATTTTTTTATTACTTTCTCAGCCAGTAATAATCACTCCCCTGCCTACTCTTCTTATTTCAACTGATGATTGTATTATTTGCATCACATGTCGTGATTTTGAACACTTGCTCACTTGTGCATTTCTTTTATTTATATAGGGGCAACAAAAGAAATTGGTTCAGCTCTAACTCGAATGTGCATGAGGCATCGAAGTATAGAATCTAAACTGAAACTTTTCACAAGGTGAGTAATCACCAACTTTATCGAAGTTCATAGGATATTTCAGTGTATCTGTAAGGCATCTATAAATGACTTTAAGAAGATTTAAAAATACTGCCTTGCAATTCATGTCTATTTCACATCTAGCAGCAAAATTCTAGACAGACGTTCTGTAATAAAGCTTCTGAAAATCAAAACATTATTTTGGACCCCAAAGCAAGCTTTGAACATTTCTCAGATATCCTCAAAACTGTGGTTGAGATACCACTGCTTTGAGGAGGTGGCGCATATCCATGGCATCTTGACTTCTGTTGCAGCATACCTACATGTCTAGTCAGATAGGGAGTCATAATCTTCAGGGCAACCATTTGGGAGTTTGGATGTTCTTTACATGCTTTAAATGTGCCTGTCAACTGCTAGAGGGAATGAGGCAACAGTTGTCTCTGTTAACTGTGTGGTTATGTTCCAGCACAAGGCATGTCATTCACTGCCATCTGAAGATGAAATAGGTTGCAGCTGTTCTTGTTTGAGTCTGGAAACACAGGTGTCTCTATTTTGCCTATATATCTGGGAGTAGTGGAGTTGGGGGGTGCTGAGCCACCTTACCATACAACTATGCAAATTGTATCCATTTTTAAATGCTTGTGTTTGCTGAGCAGGCAAAGGGGTGATAAACAAGCAAATTTTTTGTGCATTGACCTGTGATCCCAAAATTAGATTTTTTTTTCAGTACTACAGTCTTATAAAGATTGTTAATTTACTAGAAAATTGACATGAATGTAGATATAAATATACTACAAAGATTTCCTTTTTTACTAAATGGATTATTTTTAAAATGATATTTAGCATTTTTGTATTTCCCACCTGACACCTATTCTTGGTACTATGAAGCTTCACTCGCGTGAAAGTTAGTTTTGCCACATTTAGTAACAATGATATGCGGCTTGCTATATATTAAGCTGGGAGCCCCTCGTAGGAGTTGGGTGATATGGCCAAAAATAATCGTTACAAAATTATCGCTGTACAAGTTAATAATGCTTTATCTCCCTTAATAGATTATTTTAGTTTAGTTACAGTGACAGAGAATTAATAAAGATTCAGAAGGTTCCAAGGCCTAATTTTTATTATAAACTAATTAAGGGACACATAAATAAATAAAACGGAAATCAAGAGTTGTAGTATATGCTAAAATCTTTATCCTTAATATAGTACTTATTCTTAGCATTTCCTGTAAATTATGGAGGAGTATTTTGGACAAAAAATACATAACAAAATAATGTGTACCTAAATATTGAAATGTCATTAAATACATTTTTGTTGCATATTTTTATTTATTAATTTCTTCATTAGTTTCGGTGACACAAGACACAATGTGAAATACACCTTAAAATGATTGTTTTCACCTGATAAAATTGAGGAGGTTGAAACAAATAAACAAGGAAGGAAATAGCAACAAATAACACATTACATGACATTTCATTATTTATGGTCAAATATATATATATGTTGTTTTTATTTATGGTCACATTTCACAATGCATTTTTTGGATGTGCATATATTTTCTTTTGTCAGAAATATTCCTTCATAGTAAATAGCTTGTACTGTTGGAAAATCTATAAAATGACAATAAAATGTTTATTACAAAGTAAAACTTAGATGGTCACTTTCCAGATCTATTTAGTTAACCCACAAATTACACACATTATCATACTTGACTAATCCAATTCAGGGTCACAAGAGGCTGAAACCTGAGACCTCTTTACTACTCTTTGGCTCAGTTTTATCTATACAGGCATAATATGTGTGTAAATGTATGTATGTAGTTATATTTTTTTTGTCTGGTGCCTTTGTCCATGGCGACATACAGCATCTGAGATTCAACTGGTTACATTTCTTTTGTTTTTCCAGTTGGAGCAGAGGTAGGTGAAGTGACTTGCTCATGGTCAGACAGTGGACGTGGTGGAATTTGAACCCACAACTTCAGGGTTTGAAGTCCAAAGCCTTAACCACTAAACCTTGTTGCATACGTATATTAGTGTGTGTGTGTGTGTATATATATATATATATATATATATATATATATATATATATATATATATGGTTGAAATAGTTCACTGTCAAATAATGCAAAAAGTACGCGACACGTGTTTCTCCCTATTTCTGGGCTCATCAGGCGTACACACTCATTGCACTCCCTTACGGGAATCGAACCTCGGACGTCAGCGCTAGAGGCGAAGCCCCTAACGTTGCGCCACGGCGTGTGGTTCGTTTATTTGACAGTATGTAGATCGGGGTAATTACATTAGCGTTGTTTTCAGCATTTTGGTAGCTCTGGTCTAAGACATCATTCAAGTACAAATTAAACAAATATTCACAACAAAGTCATAAGTGACGCATGATATACAGTAATCCCTCACTTATCGCGGGAGATAGGTTCCAAGGCCGCCCGCGATAACTGAATTTCCGCGAAGTAGGGACACCATATTTATTTAATTATTGAACGTGTATTTGGACGTTTTTAAACCCTCCCTGTATTGTTTACAACCCACCCTTTACTCTATTAATAACAGGGACAACTGCTAAGCAATATGAAATTGGTAGATAAGTTTACACTTACTGTATTGCGAAGTACACGTAGCTATATATGACGTGATAATGGTGATGAATATGCTGCGCAGTAAAAACATTGTGATCGGCAGTTGCTGCCGCTGCTTCTTTTTCACACACAGCACAGTGTAAAGTAAACCGCTTTTATTAAAAGAATCAAAACAGTTGTCCAAAGTGCAGTAGAGCATTCAATAAATCTTTAAATAAATAATCCTTAAAACAGTTGTGAAGTGGAGGTTTAAAATACACAAGAATAACAATCCTTTAACACGAGGTTAAAACGTCAACAGAAAGCAGTCTTTAAAAACAGCGTCAGCGTCTGACCTGCTTCTCCCATGCGGGCTCTGCAACAGGCGAGACGCTCTTAATGCAGCTGACCTTCTCTACACTGTCCTGCTACAACTGTTTGGCTCGCCTCACCGGTCATCCACCTTCCAGTCACTCTTGCCCTTCAGAATATTCTGCGAGAGCGACCACTGCTGCTACTTCTCGGGTGTTGGCCATACACCCAAGCTACCTGTACAGCTGCACACGAGCCTGCGCTCGCTCGCTCGCACCGACTCACACTCTCTCTCTCTCTCTCTCTCTCTCTCTCTCCACTGCTTCCTGCCTCCTCCTGCAACCTCCGTTTCATCTTTCCTTTTCCTCTTTTACTTCTCCTCTCCCCTTAACCCGCTCGCGCTTCTCTATATATGCGGGGAGGACATGGCAGCTGCAGCCCATTAGCCACAGGAACAATCATGAATGTGGGCAGTTTCCCACCTGTGCACTTAGGTGAGAAACGCCCACACTGCAGATCGCCCTGCGGCTCGCTACAGCTACCACGCCCCCTCGCTAAGCTGCGAGCGCGGCGATTATTTAAAACAAAACGGCCTTTGCTGGAAGAGCTGTGGACCCATAACACCACAGAGATACTGTGGGATCTAGGCATCAGTCAAAGCACCAATCACAGGCCCGATTAGAAAGCGGGAAGCTGTGATTTGTCGTCTCCCTCCCATGTAACAATCACAGCCCGTGTTACAACGCACTTAGTCACTGAACTTGTTTTGTTGTTCTTAGACTAGGAAATACTACTACATGTACTATGTTTAAAAAACCGCGAAGTCGTGAATCCGCGAAAAGTGAACCGCGAAGTAGCGAGGGATTACTGTATTTCAAAGAGTGTGAAATTTATTTGCTAGGATAATACCATGCGATATTGGTTTCTGTCAAACGTTTTATTGGATTTATGAAGTACTTGGGTGACACTTGATTGTCAGGTACTCCAACATTTGACCTGTGAAACTCCCAAGACTTGATGTCTTCCTCCACAAAGTATTAAGTAATGTATGTGGTGCAGTAGAGACTAGACTTGAGTGGGTATAAGTGTAATTAAAATTATTAGCCCCTCTCAGCCCTCTAAATTGCCAAAAGTCTTTAGAGAGAATGACCCATTGAATGATAAATCTTTTATTGGAGTTCAAAGTATTTAATAAGTACCAATGCTGTGTTTAGGGCTGCAGCAACTAATTGATGTCATTGATGATAGTTGCTAATAAATTTTGTGTTTGATTAGTTCCCTTGTTACATATTTTTCACATTACTTTTGTAAGTGCTTTACAAACCTTATAAACTGAGATGCTACACTTTCAACTGTGTTTTTAAGCGGAGACTACAGACTGAAACGGATTACATTCAGGCACTACAGTGCCTTTCTTTATTTACAATTACATTAGGGCAGAACTGTTATAAGGTTGAATAAATTAGAATTGAAAAAAAAATGCATGTTACATTGTTAAGCATTACTTTTTTCCCATTTAATAGCAGCTCTTCTAATGTGATAAGAGATGACAAGGTGGGAAAATTCATTCTGTTTGTGTATAAATTAGATGAAACGGGTAGACAACATTTCTTAAAGGGAGTACACATACACTCAACAAGCAATTGAAATAACAAAATAAGACATTCTTAAGAAACAATAATGCAGTGATGCTAAAATCTTCCCATTGTATGGCAAACTTTTAAAACACTTCTTAACGTGCTTATAACTATTTCAAAATTGCTATTACACTATACTATGCAATATACAAAGACCGTGATAGTTTTAAAAAAAATTTTCTCCATTGTAAATCCAGGTAGGACTACTGAGCTGCTTTTCAAAAGATTTCATTCAGGAACAACATATTTATACTCCTGTGCAAAATATACTGCTGAGTTTCAGTGCCAAAGAAAGGGAATTCTAATGTACTGAGTGCTAGAACGATTTGATTGCCTTGAAATATCTCATATTATCAAAACCTTGGAAAGGCTTGTACTTGGCCACCTCAGACCCTAGATGAAAATGAAGGTGAACATAAGACATTTTGATTTTTATGTATATGAAGATAAACTCTGCTAGTGAGCTCCTGGAATTGTAGGGTTCTAGAAGGTGGAGCTGTATCGGTGTGCAGGTTTTCTGGACTGTCTCGCAAATGCCTGTAGATAGATAGACAGATACTGTATTAATCACATACATAATATCTATATATATAATTCACTAAGCCGGGAGACAAGTAGCCACCCATGGAAAGCACGCCGGAAGGGGCGTGGATTCACTAAACCGCCGACAAGTAAGACGCCAATGGCGCACGCAGGAAGGAGCCACGCCCACCAACTCTTAGACCATCGGATACGACGAAAAAAATCACAGAGCCACGCCCACCAACTCGGACGCGACGCCTCGGAAAACATGCCGTCATTTCTGTTTGTCTGTGCCACAGTCCACTTGCAGCTCTGAGCCACGTTGACTTTTCATTAGTCAACCTCAGTGGAACCTTGGTTCACACAGAGGCAGCGCCAGAGAGAGACAGAGGCGCACACAGAGGCAGCGCCAGAGAGAGACAGAGGCGCACACAGAGGCAGCGCCAGAGAGAGACAGAGGCGCACACAGAGGCAGCGCCAGAGAGACAGAGGCGCACACAGAGGCAGCGCCAGAGAGACAGAGGCGCGCGCACACACACACACACAGAGGCAACGCCAGAGAGAGACAGAGGCACACACAGGCAGCGCGAGAGAGAGAGCCACGCACACACACAGAGGCAACGCCACAGAGAGACAGAGGCACACACAGGCAGCGCAAGAGAGAGCCGCGCAATCCTTTAAAACTGAAGTTAAAACACAATGAAGGAAGCAGTCTTTAAAAACCAATAAGCCCTGTGCCTCTTTTTCATTAGCGTCTCACCTGCTTCAGGCCCTGCAACAGTCGAGACGCTCTCTCTGCAGCTGACCTTCTAAGTGCCTGACTCCACTACTGTCAGTCGCCTGATTAAAAACCAATAAGCCCTGTGCCTCTTTTCAATTAGCATCTCACCTGCTTCAGGCCCTGCAACAGTCGAGACGCTCTCTCTGCAGCTGACCTTCTAAGTGCCTGACTCCACTACTGTCAGTCGCCTGATTAAAAATGGCCTTTTGAAGGGGAGCTATGGACCCGCTATACCACAGGAACACATTGCCTTCGAGCCTGCTCTCGCTCACTCTAACGTACCGGCTTTCTCTCTCTCTCTCTCCTCACTCGCTCACACACTGCACAGGGGAGAAATGCCCAAAGCAGGAGTCTACCCGGAAACCTTTTCAGCCACACTTCCACGCCCCTCGCTACACTGTGAGTGCGATGATTATTTATTTAAAAATGGGCTTTTGAAGGGAAGCTGTGGACCTGCTATACCACAGGATCACCTGTGACATTGCACATCGGTCCTGGTGAACCCCTGTGGATGCAGGGTTTTGTTCCAACCAGATTCCTAATCATTAATGCCGGTGAAACTCATCCGGGATAAGTCGGTTTTTCAAACGCAGCTGTGTAGCAGATTAGTCTAGCAGGATGTAATAATCCGAGATGAATGCGCGCCTCCGCGCTGAGTGGAAACACAATGTATATTGCTGCAACAAAATGATGAAAGAACGGGCGCATTTTTTTCACACAAGCTGGGTGGGTTGGTGTTAGTTAGTTAATTAGCAACTCGAAGGATTTCAAGTTATAATATACACAAGAGGTAACACTGCAAAAGCAGCCCAAACCAGGAAAGACGGCTGGCAAATTAAACGCGTGTGCATTGTACTTACTGAAAGCAGTGTTACGGATTTTGCAAATGTTCATTTTTTTCCCTCTGCTTAAAAAACATTGAAAAAGCGGCGCGGATTGGTTTGCAGTGTGTAAAACAGTTTGTTTGTCGCGGATAATTTGCTATCCACACAGGGAGGAACCGGGAAGCGAACCCACAATCTTCCACGGTCTCCTTACTGCAAAGCAGCCGTACTACTACAGCGCCACAAGGCAGTTAAAGACTGCACCGGGCCACATGTTCATTTTTTCCCCTGTGCTTAAAAGACATTAAAAAACTATTTCTCAACTGTGACTCCGGAACAACTCAGTACGCAAAAAGCGGCCAGAACCGCAAACAACAATGAAAACTCTACGTGACTCATAGGTAGTGATGGGCCGCTCGATACTCAGGTTTCGACAGTGTGTCGAGCCTTCGAAGCACTGCAGATTTTAATACTTGATCGAATAATGACATCTGTGATTTAAGGATTTCACATTTTCTTTCTCAAATGTGCTTACCTATATCATGGCAAAGTACAGGGATAAACCATTATTTTCTGTCTACTCCTTTTTAATTAAGACAGACCAAAGAAAACATTTAAGGCTATTAAATGTGATCTCAAGAAAAGATCAGGGTTAATTATAATACTAATAACAGGAGCAATTATAATGATACAGTGCAAAAGTAAATACTAATTGAAAGAGCCGGGAATGCATGAGGTGAGGCGTCTTATTTTGTTTAACTCTTGCTATCGTATAGTGCATTCTGCCTGTCGGCATTAGTTATATTTATATTTTTTAGACATCACACACTACAAGCTGCTGACGAACCCTTCTCTTCGTTGTCAGTCTGTAGCTACGAAAAAATAAAAGCAATACGACTTTTAACAGACGTCATTGAAGTGTATCATAAGTTTCTGTAACGTTAATGAAAATGGCCAGGAGGTGTCACGAGAGAGGTGAGTGTCAAATGCTTCGAAGCTTCGATACGATTTCCGACACAATTGCTTCAAACGTGTTGATGCTTCGTGAGGCTTCACCCCGCCCATCACTACTCACAGGTTACTGAACGAGAAATCAGCAGACTAGCATGACGGATGGGGCGTAATGGGCGTCCTTCCCCTCTCCTCCGGATTTTTCAAATGTTAATTTTTTCCCTGTGCTTAAAAATCATTAAAAAAGCAGCCTGATTATGCGGCGTATGGTACGCCGCGGGTTGGCTAGTAAATATATATTATATATAAATTCACATACTCCAGCAGCAGCATACTGATAAAAGCAATATTAATTAAAGAGTGATAAAAACACAATGCAAGTTAAAAAGTGCAAGGTGGAGAGTGCGAGGCAGGTATAACAGTCAATAACTGTATAATGTTACTGTTTACCCCCCACCGGTGGAATTGAAGAGTCGCATAGTGTGGGGGAGGAACGATCTCCTCAGTCTGTCAATGGAGTAGGACAGTGATAGCAGTCTGTCGCTGAAGCTGCTCCTCTGTCTGGAGATGATACAGTTAGTGAATGCAGTGGATTCTCCATGATTGACAGGAGCCTGCTCAGCGCCCATCGCTCTGCCACAGATGTCAAACTGTCCAGCTCCATGCCTACAATAGAGCCTGCCTTCCTCACCAGTTTGTCCAGACGTGAGGCGTCCCTCTCCTTTATGCTGCCTCCCTAGCACACCACCGCGTAGAAGAGAGCGCTCACCCCAACTGTCTGATAGAACATCTGCAGCATCTTATTGCAGATGTTGAAAGACGCCAGCCTTCTAAGGAAGTCGGCTTTGTCCTCTCTTGCACAGAGCATCAGTATTGGCAGTCCAGTCCAGTTTATCATCCAGCTGCACTCCCAGGTATTTATAGGTCTGTACCCTCTGCACACAGTCACCTCTGATAATCACGGGGTCCGTGAGGGGCCTGGGCCTCCTAAAATCCACCACCAGCTCTTTGGTTTTGCCGGTGTTCAGTTGTAGGTGGTTTGAGTTGCACCATTTAACAAAGTCCTTGATTAGGTTCCTATACTCCTCCTCCTGCCCACTCCTGATGTAGCTCACCATAGCAGTGTCGTCAGCGAACTGTTGCATGTGGCAGGACTTCAAGTTGTATTGGAAGTCCGATGTATATAGGCTGAACAGGACCGGAGAAAGCACAGTCCCCTGAGGTGCTCCTGTGCTGCTGACCACCTGTAGTTCCCGAGATGCACATACTGAAGTCTGTCAGTAAGATAGTTCACGATCCATGCCATCAGGTATGAATCTACTCCCATCTCTGTCAGCTTGTCCCTAAGGAGCAGAGGTTGAATGGTGTTGAAGGCACTAGAGAAGTCCAGAAACATAATTCTTACAGCACCACTGCCTCTGTCCAAGTGGGAGAGGGATCGGTGTAGCATGTAGATGATGGCATCCTCTGCTCTCACCTTCTCCTGGTATGCAAACTGCAGAGGGTTGAGGGCATGGCGGACCTGTGGCCTTAGGTGGTGAAGCAGCAGCCGCTCCATGGTCTTCATCACATGTGACGTCAGAGTGACAGGCCGGAAGTCGTTCAGCTCACTAGGACATGATATCTTTGGGACAGGAGTGATGCAAGATGTCTTCCAAAGCCTCGGGACTCTCCCCTGTTCCAGGCTCAGGTTGAAGATGCGCTGTAGAGGACTCCCCAGCTCCAACGCACAGGCCTTCAGCAGTCGTGGCGATACTCCATCTGGACCCACTGCTTTGCTGGCACGAAGTCTCCTCAGCTCTCTGGTTACCTGGGCTGCTGTAATTGTGGGTGGGGGGAATCTCTCTTATGCTGGTATCAGCAGAAGGATGGGTGGAGGATGCAGTACTCTGAGGTGAGAGTGGGTTAAGGTGGTCAAACCAGCTAAAAAATTTGTTCATCAGGTTTGCTTTCTCCCTGTCTCTCTCGATGGAGGCACCCACTTCGAGCTGCAGCCAGTGATGATCTTCATGCATCTGCAACTTTTGCTCCAGTTTTCTCCTGTACTGCTCCTTCACCACCCTAAGCTGGACTCGGAGTTCCTTCTGCATGCGCTTGAGCTCATGCTGATCACTGCCTTTAAAAGCCCTTTTCTTCTGGTTCAAAAGGCCCTTGATATCACTTGTAATCTATGGCTTGTTGGTAGCATAGCAGTGTACTGTTCTTACTGGAACTACAATGTCCATTGATGTAGTCTGTAGTACAGTCAACAACCTCCTCAGTGTTCTCACTATGTGACCCCTGCAGGATATCCCAGTCCGTAGTTCCAAAGCAGTCTCTCAGAGCCTGCTCTACCTCAGTGGACCACTTCCTGAATGAGAGTGTGGTTGTAGGTAGCTCCCTTACTCTTGGTTTGTAGTGAGGCTGAAGCAGAACCAGGTTATGATCGGCTTCCCCAAGCGCAGGCAGCAGGGTGGCGCTGTATGCATCTTTAATGTTTGCATAAAGTAGGTCAGTAATCCTATTTCTCCGGGTGTTACAATCCACATACTAGGAGAAGGCAGGTAATGTTTTGTCCAGCGTCACATGGTCAAAATCTCCAGCAATTAGCACAAGCGGCTCAGGGTGCTGTGTTTGTAGTTTAGCAACAGCGGAGTGGATGATGTCACCCGCTATCTCCACGTCCCCGCGAAGAGGGATGTAAACAGTAACAACAATGATGTATCCAAACTCTCTGGGCAAGTAATAGGGACGCAGACTTACGGCCAACAGTTCGATGTCCGTGCAGCATGTGGAGATTTTGACGATTACATGTCCAGGGTTGCACCACCCTGTGTTCACATAGAGAGCGAGTCCTCCTCCTTTCTGCTTCCCGCAGGTATTTGCGTCTCTGTCCGCTCTAATTGAGCTAAACCCAGGTAGCTCCACGTTAGCATCTGAGATGGTAGTTGTTAGCCTCTTTTCACAAAAACACAACAAACTGCATTCTCTGTATGTCCTGACATTTTTCACCAGCGCAGCCAGTTCATCGATCTTATTTGGTAGTGAGTTCACATTTCCCAGGATCACAGAAGGCACCGAAGGCTTGTATCGCCACTTCCTCGCTAGCCGCTTAGCCTTTAGCTTAGTGCTGGCTCTGCTGCCACGATATGGCCTTCTTACCTCGTCAGGTAAATAGGGAACCACACCGGCACAGGCCTTTGTTCTCGGCGCAAGAAGTTGACTACATGAATAGACTCATCGGCGTGTAAAAATCCATGTCCAAGTAGTAAAAAAGTGTCCAGGAAACAAGTACACATAAAAGAAAGTAAATAAAAGTGGTAGGAGTGATCAGAGTGTTGGAGAAAAAGGTAGAAAGATAAGTCCTACACGGAGCTGCTGGAAAGGCTGCCACTCATCGCGGTGCCTATTCTATTCTTTAGGATATTACACTAGAATTTTTAAGCCCAGATACACTTCCTAGCATCAACATCATACCTGGTTTTACTGTATGGCCTGCAGAGCAGCGGTGACCTAATTTTAAAACCTGCTCATCAAAATTTACTTATTAAGAATTTACTTAACTTTTTTGCCTTTGTTGTTCACTTGACCTTTGTATCATGTCCTGTTATGCCTGAACAGGTTTATGACATTTATTAACCCTTTATACTGTTTGTTTTTTTTTTTTAATGAATGCTGTATTTTAATATGGAAAACATATTATCCTAAATGACTATGTGATGATGCAGGTTCAGCTCCATGCTCCCATCTTCTATTAGGGAGCCCTTGAAACCAACACCGTTGGTAATGTCACCGATGAGCTAGACAGTGAGGCAACAACATTAGAGCAAGGGGATGATGTAAAATGTACAAAGTGCTTTTATTCAACAACCATTCAAAAACAATGAGTGTTCAAATAAATAGTGCAGTGCTTTTCAAAGTTCAATAAATAAATCTTCATTAAATAAATAATCCATTAAAACAATGCGAATCGTGGAGGTTAAAATAGAAAAAACACAATCCTTTAAAACCGAGGTTAAAAGTTGTTCAGGAAGCTGTCTTTTAAAACAGTTACACAAATGACAAGCCCGATGCTTCTTTTCCATTAGCGTCTCACCTGCTTATCCCATGTGGGCCCTGCAACAGGCGAGATCCCTGTATGAAGAGAGAAAGGAATGTTCCCAATCACAAGTTAACTTACAGGAACACTCTACAAAAGATTCTTTAATGAATAGGTAATAAATCTTAAATTGAAAGTAATCTCAGAGTTCTCTCAGAAAAAATGAAATAAAAGCCTAAAGTTGTCTGCAAATTTTGTGTGCAGTACAGGTTTTGTAAATAGGAGAGTGCTTGGTGACTGCTGACCCTTTGGTTTCAGCCCACATAAGAATACAGTTATTACTTTTCATGCTTTGAAAGTAGTGTACCTACACTTGTGGCAAGTAAAAATTGTGTCCAGTTTAAATCTTAGTGGATTTACTATAGCTTGCATACACTGGACAGCTGTGAACAAAAGAGCTATTCAGTTTGCCATACTCATTTCAAAATAAGTATTTGCAAGTTCATATTTCAAACCTTCCTTTCTGGCCAGTCTACTTAGTTGTTTAGTGCATGATGCTACCTTGAAACGACAGCATAAGAAATACCATTCTTGTGACATTTGTAAAGGGTTACTGGCATCTCATACTCACAGGGATGCACAATTAATTGGGCTGAAAAAATGTATTGGCAAACAATTCACTTGTGGAAGTCATTGGGATTTATTGATAATGCAACAACAAAGGCAGTGTTTACAGGAATTCCGAAGTGATGGATGAGAAGAAAGAGACCATTTTTTTCATTGTTTTTCTTAAAGCGTTACTAATTATAACCTGTTTCCTAAATATAAAAGTGCAAACAGTCCCATACCATCACAAACCTGTAAAGTCAACCAGCTTGATTTGAGAAGTCTTGTTAAAAATTCATTGTTAAAGAGTTGTTGTAAATGTAAGTATCCACAATGATCCAGGTGTTTACTGTTTCATGTAGTTTTTGGTATTTTGTTTGGAATTTAACTTCAATAGTATTTATTGATTTATTATTTCCAAATTATTGAAAAGAAAATGTCAATGAATAACATTTAGTACATATTGTGCATATGTTAAGGTAAATGGAGTACTTAATTATATACAGTATAATTCTATGTAAACCTTCACTGAAATCAATGAAATCCAATCCTGTTCTTAAATGGGAGAAAATCTTGCCATTAAAAATACAATTTAGAAACATTTGCTACTGTTAATATTAAAAAAATGGCACATCTTCAGTAAAACAAAAAAAAATTGAGTACACTCTCTTTTTATTAACAAGAAGTTATCTACTTTTCAAATGCCTGTTATTGGAAATCTTTCATTTCTTTTTAATACAAGTACTCAAATAGGTATCAATGGAGAAAAAAAAAATTCTGTTCCAGACTCTTACAGAATCAATACCAGAGCACAGTGTAGATTTTCTAGTGATTTGTTGGTGGCTCAGTGTCATTTTAAGGCAGTGTATAAGAATATTTCCTGTATTTTATCTTAAAAAAAAAAAAAAAAACTCGGTCACTGATTAAAAGTGCAAGAAGGCATGTGAGTGAATATGAATAATGTGATTAATGTTGCCTCAGTGCCACAATGTTTTCCAAAATTTACTATACAGGCCATAAAATGAGTTATTCCAAATATCATATATACCTATGTCTCTGTTTTTTTGTCAGTGTGCCTTTGACATCATGGACCATAAGGTGCATACTAATTCAACGTGAGCAGGAACCCTCAGTAAAACTGAATAAGAAAGTAAAACTGAATAAGAAAAAATTCAAGTGACGTTGAGATACGAAGAAGGCAGATTCACCAGCATTTGTGTGTCAGGTTTTATCCCTCCAGATCAGAGAATTTCCAGTTCCATTGTCTCAAAACACCACTCACATCTATAGTTATTCCCAGTTTTAAATAAAAAGTAACCGCGTGAGATCTGGGGCGGGGGTGGGTGTTGTATCGTGATCGTGGCTGAGAAAATAAAAGTGAAAAAAAAAACCCACTAACTTTAACAAGTACTATAAATTTACACCGGCTATTACAGACACAAATCAAATGTATGTTTTTATTGTATAATATTAACAATAAGAGCAACTCACTACTCAAAACGATAAATTTGCCAGGGAGCTGGTTTCGAACTCGCAATCTCTGGATTATAAGTCAGCAGTTCTAACCACAGCACCACGGAAGCTGTCGTATTGTATTTGCACCTTTTTTGAAAGTGTTTATTTGATATTTGGCCATCAACTTTCACACATTATACAGTTCATATCTAAAACATTACTAAAACATGAAAAACGTTTGTTTTAATGATGTGTTTACATAGATTGTTGTAGACACAAAATACACATCAAATTATTTCCCCTTACAATTCTGGGTAGCTCAGTCCCAGATAATCAATCAAGGCAGGAACTGGGAGAACTTCTTGCCCGTTCTCAGGCGGTGGGGGGGATGGTATAGCAGGCTGCTTGGGCTTATCGACACATTTAGAAGACAAAAGACGCCAACGGAGAGGTGCGAAGAGATTTAAGGTGGGACGGATTTACGAGTGTTAGTGTTAAGTCATTTACAGAGATTGTATGAGCATTTCAGAGATGAGCTGTGAAATTGACAAATCAATCATCTATTTACAGAAAATTGAGAGATATGAATCAAGTCTACCAAAAACAGCCTCAATGGTTAGGCTGTATTACTGACCTAAGTTTTTGTCATGTCTGTCAGATTGGCCTCTCACATGGTAATAGTTTATTGAAACTGAATCCAAACTCATATTTTTTTTGTGTGATGAGTTTTATGTTTTTGTGCAGTGCATTAACAGACAGTTTGATAAACCCATTGGAGCAAAAGATTGAGGAGTGGAAGAAGGTTGCTAGCCAGCTGGATAAGGATCATGCAAAGGGTAAGAAGAGCCTCTTTATTTCTTTTGTACTTACTTTTTGGTTCCTTTTGCCCACTATTAGCAATCTCTCCTCTCTCTCTCTCATTGTCCAGACCATGAGATTTTCTCACCTTTATTACTTTTATCTTTAAAGTAACCAATAATTTTAAATTCTTTCTCTTTGCAACAGTTTAAGTACTGATTAGAGACCAATTGAAATTGAGTCTTGTTTAATACGAAAACAGCCATGACTTACATAAATAGTCAGTATATATATATATTTTTTGTTTAGAATTAACAGCCATAAAATATTTTCAGGATGAAATCCTTTTAACATTTGTTTAATTCCAAGTACTTTGAATGAAAATCTTGCAGGATAAAAGATGAACTTCTGTCTGTCTTTGCCTTAGGCCTCCTGTCCCTGCCTCTTATCTCCAAAGAGGAAAAAAGTAATGTGTTAACTTTTAAAATGTGAATAATCCTCTTTCATCATTTTTGTTGGATTAAATACCGTTTTTTTTTTATTATTCTTGTTTTCGGTCCAATAAAATATCACTATTTCCAAATTTCTGTAACTTAAAATTGTTTCCAATATTACCAGACCAGATTGGAGGGGAAAAAATTGCAATATTCTTTATATTTTCAAAGAACATACCTGTTTTTAGATGTATGCTCCTGACAAAAGAATGTTGGAAATAATTAAATTTGTTGCATATTTTTGGGATTATCTTTTCTGGGCTCAGGTTGATTATCATTTTTGATTGATCTGTTGTTTAGGGTTTTGAAAAATGCAAAGTTTGTTTAAAAAAAAAAAAAAAAAAAGTGTACGCATTTTTTTCTTAAATGAAAATGTTTATTCCTTGCACAGCAGTGTCCTTCATTACAATACTCTTAAGATTACTTTTTTGCCAACTTTAACGGCTATACGTAACACTTTTAAAGGCTATTGTCAACATCAAGGAATAAGGAGGCTGAAACCATTGTTAAGCATTAACAAAGTCTCCCAGGGTGTGTTGTTTGATTTTATGTGCTAGATAGCAGCAATTATTAAATACTGGCTATTGTGGTTCTCCCATATTGAGTGAGCTCATATTTACGATGTTGCATGACTTTTTTTTCTTTTCCCCACCATTTCTTGGTTAATGAAGTGACATATGTAATGGTAACAATGCAACTAATTTGATTTCAGGGCTGCAGATTTAATGTCAGAGTCTGAAACAATTATTGGGTTATTGGAGTCTTGAGCTGAAATCGAGGTGGGGGATGTACCTAAATCCATCCATCCATTTTCCAACCCGCTGAATCCGAACACAGGGTCACAGGGGTCTGCTGGAGCCAATCCCAGCCAACACAGGGCACAAGGCAGGAACCAATCCCGTGCAGGGTGCCAACCCACCGCAGGACACACACAAACACACCCACACACCAAGCACACACTAGGGCCAATGTAGAATCGCCAATCCACCGAACCAGCATATCTTTGGACTGTGGGAGGAAACCGGAGCGCCTGGAGGAAACCCACGCAGACACGGGGAGAACATGCAAACTCCACGCAGGGAGGACCCGGGAAGCGAACCCAGGTCTCCCAACTGCGAGGCAGCAGCGCTACCCACTGCGCCACCGTGCCACCCTTATGTACCTAAATGTAAATTGTAATATTATAATGTGTTAATTTCCAATTTCACTTATACTAATTCAATTAAACTATATTTTACTCTATAGTCTTTTGGTAAAATTACAGGCTTTTTTGATTTTGTAAGTATTTTTCAATAAATATAAAAATGCTTCAGCTGCCTCACTACAGCCTTTAAACCCAAACTTTAACAGGTTAGAGTGCAAAAAAGTAGCCTGATGGTTCATGATGACAGTGATAAAATGCCTTCCATATTTCTTTCAGTCAACACAGTAAATCATGTTCGTCTTCTTCTTTTGGCTGCTCCTGTTAGTGGTTGCCACAGCAGATCATTCTTTTTCCATATCTTCCTATCCTCTACATCTTGCTCTGTGACACCCAGCACCTGCATGTCCTCTCTCACCACATCCATAAACCTTCTCTTAGGCTTTCCTCTTTTCCTCTTGCCTGGCAGCTCTTTCTTTAACATCCTTTTCCCAATATACACAGCATGTCTCCTCTGCACATGTCAAAACTAACACAGTCTTGCTTGTCTGACTTTGTCTCCCAACCTTCCAATCTGAGCTGACCCTCTAATGTACTCATTTCTAATCCTTGTCACATCCAATGCAAATTTTAGCATCTGCCACCTCCAGCTCTGTCTCCTGCTTTCTGGTCAGTGCCACAGTCCCCAACCCATATCACATACCTGGTCTCACTACCGTCATGTAGACCTTTCCTTTCATTCTTGCTGATACCCGTCTGTCACAAATTACTCCTGACACTCATCTCCACCCATTCCACCCTGCCTGCATTATCCTTTTCACCTCTCTTCCACAATCCTTATTACTGTCTACTGTTGATCCCAAGTTTTTAAACTCATCAACCTCGTCAACCCTACTCCATGCATCCTCACCATTCCACTGACCTCCCTCTCATTTACACACATGTATTCTGTCTTGTTCCTACTGACCGTCATCCCTCTCCTCTTCAGAGCATATCTCTACCTCTCCAGGGTCTCCTCAACCTGCTCCCTACTTTCGCTTTAGATCACAATGTCAACAGCAGACATCTTAGTCCACGGGGTCTCCTGTCTAATCTCGTCTGTCAACCTGGCCATCACCACCATCAACATTGCAAATAAGAAGAAGCTCAGAGCCAATCCCTTATGTAATCTCCACGTTGAATGCATCCGTCACTCCTACCGCAGACCTCGCCACTGTCACATTTCCCTCATACATATCCTGTACAACTCTTACATATTTTTCTGCCACTCCTGACTTCCTCATACAATACCACAATTCCTCTCGAGGCACCCTGTCATATGCTTTCTCCAGGTCCACAAAGACGCAGTGGAATTCCTTCTGGTCTTCTCTATACTTCTCCATCAACGCCGCCAGAGCAAACATTGCATCAATGGTGCTCTTTCTTGCTATGAAACCATACTGCTGCTCACTAATCATCACCTCCCTTCTTAAACTAGCTTCCACTACTATTTCGCATAACTTCATGCTGTGGCTCATCAGTTTTATCCCCCTGTAGTTACTACAGGTCTGCATATTACCCTTATTCTTAAAAAATCTGTACCAGTATACCTCTCCACTCCACAGGCATCCTTTCACTTTCCATGATTCTATTAAACAATCTGGTTAAAAACTCCACTGCCGTCTCTCCTAAACACCTCCATGCTTCCACAGGTATGTCATTTGGACCAATGGCCTTTCCAATCTTCATCCTCTTCATAGCTGCCCTTACTTCCTCCTTGCTAATCTGTTGCACTTCCTGATTCGCAATCTCCACATCATCCATCCTTCTCTTTCTCTCATTTTCTTCATGCATCAGCCTCTCAAAGTACTCTTTCCATCTGCTCAACACACTCTCCTCGCCTGCGAGTTTAGTTTATTGAAAACTGTTGCTTTCACGGAAAGTGTGTTGTATGTTCATTGCACAACCAGAGCCAGAAGTGCTAGCAAGTTTTTTATTTATATTTGTTCAGTTTATTGTAAATGTTGTTATATAGCAACCTATATTTTGTTTAAAATATCTACAAGTAGTTTGTAAAAAAAAAAAAAATTTCTGAAAATTTTATACAAATCTGTTTATTTGGTGAAAAGTTCAATTTTTTGAATTTTGTTTGATTTCAAGCTTTTTTTTTTTTTTTTTTTACACAATCCTACTAACCGATTGACAAAATAATTGCCAGATTGATTATCAAAATAATCATTAGTTGTACCCCTACTTATTACACAGTATAAATCATAATCATTAGCTTAGTATAAAGTAAAAATCCAAGACAAGAAGACATATCCTTAATTGGTTGTTGACTAGCAACTTGAACATCTGCTTTATGTTGGCACAGATGAGCAGTTTTTTAATAGCAAACCTTTAAGAATAATGAAAAATGCTATGTGGAATTTAGTGTTTGACTCCGGGTTCAAATTATTGACTTTATAGCATTGCATTCTTTGCCTTTCCAACACGATTCATTTTCTTTGTCTATGGTGTGACATTGTCTTTTCTTAATTCACTTTTAGGCTATTTCCTCTAACCTGTGCCATCTTTGTAGGGATATACAAATATAGGCACTGAATTTCCCATTTTCAGTCCTAAAACAAAAAAGTGTAATAAAAAAAAAAGCATTAAAGTTATATGTTTATTTTTGCTGAGTCTGTAATGGGCGTAATGAATCACACTGAGTTTAATCCCATATGTTATTCTTATACCACTGGACTCCAAACCACTGCACTTGACTGGAACCCCACTCTACAAACGTATAAAATATGACTGCTCTGTACACTTGATTTACCCTCAACCAGCTGCTTTTTAAAAAAAATAAACAAAAAATTTAGTTTTTACTTAGTAGTAGATTTTAAATTGCAGTTAATGAAAGTGCCAAGTAAAAAAAAAAATTAACGAGGAGGAAATACCCGAAGTGGCGGTATGGTGGCACAGTGGGTAGCGCTGCTGCCTCGCAGTTAGGAGACCTGGGTTCGCTTCCCGGGTCCTCCCTGCGTGGAGTTCTCCCTGTGTCTGTGTGGGTTTCCTCCGGGTACTCCGGTTTCCTCCCACAGTCCAAAGACATGCAGATTAGATCGATTGGCGATTCTAACTTGGCCCTAGTGTGTGCTTGGTGTGTGGGTGTGTGTGTCCTGCGGTGGGTTGGCACCCTGCCCGGGATTGGTTCCCTGCCTTGCGCCCTGTGTTGGCTGGGATTGGCTCCAGCAGACCCCCGTGACCCTGTGTTCGGATTCAGTGGGTTGGAAAATGGATGGAAATACCCGAAGACCATTACAGTGCAACATTTAGTACATTCAGTAACTCGGTGAAACACAAAGACTTACCGCACCTCAACTTACATACAATATAAATGGGGACTGATTTCATGCCTTCTGCACACAAGGACCAGAAAAGCAAATAGAGTACTGAAAGAGGAGGAAGAGGCATGGTGCAGGGGACTTGAGCAAGGAATGTGTTCGAGTAATTATGAACAATTTTGTATGGGTTTCATATATGCATTACAGGCATGTGAAGTGTCTCAAGTTTCATTTTTCCTTTTTACCATGTCACTTTCCTTCCTCAGTTTTTTCGAGTAAATAAATATCTTTCAGCCTTCAGTCTCACTAAAATGGTATTGGTGAATACTAAAAAAACAAGTATCTGTAGTTGTGCTCATTTTGAGAAACATAGTATTGATGCATCCCTAAAATAAAAGATTTGTGAGACCACATAAAAGGTACGAAAATGAATTTCTAAGTGCAAAACCAAAAAAGAAAATTCATGTTCCTTTCTTTCTATTGAGACCAACCACCCCAAAAAAAAGTTTTTTTTGATCATGATGCATATAGCATTTAGACTAATATAAGCCTGTAGATGATACTACAGGGAGATTCATTCGAAAGAGGCCCCCCCGAAAATTCTGTAATAACTCTCGCTAGGACGAACCAACCTGAACGTAACAACATGCAATGTGCTCCTCAGTAAATGGAGCTTCAGACAAGCTGGGATGCCCCCTGCGTCGGAGCAGTGAGGTAGAATTGCGACATTGTGATGTTTAACCTCCATTTGCAACTTCTGGATGCATACTGCCCGTACCCCTTCTTATCAGTATGGTGGTGTACAGTATTGAGCAGTGCGTCTTCATGGTGCAAACCTATTGGGTCACCATTTCGTTTAAGCGATGTCAGAATCAGCTGGATGATCGTGAGTTAACGGAAAGTTACTTCCAGCAAGATGAGCAATGTGTCACACATGGTAAGGAGCATGGCAGAAACTGAGTCCTCTTTTTGGAACAAAGTGCTTTGGACTGATGAGAAAAAAATTGAGTTATTTGGTCATAACAAAAAGTGTTTTGTATGGCGGAAGAACAACACCGCATTCCAAGAAAAAATACCTGCTACCTAAGGTCAAATTTGGTGGAGGTTCCATCATGCTATGGGGCTGTGTGGCTAGTTCAGGGACTGGGGCCCTTGTTAAAGTCGAAGGTTGGATGATTTCAACCCAGTATCAACAAATTCTTCAGGATAATGTTCAAGCATCAGTCACAAAGTTGAAGTTACTCAGGGGTTGGATATTCCAACAAGACAATGACCCAAAACAGTTTGAAATCTACAAAGGCATTCATGCAGAGGGAGAAGTACAATGTTCTGGAATGGCCGTCACTTTCCCCTGACTTGAATGTCATCGAAAATCTATGGGATGATTTGAAGCAGCCTGTCCATGCTCATCAGCCATCAAATTTAACTGAAATGGAGAGATTTTGTATGGAAGAATGGTCAAAAATACCTCCATACACAATCTAGACACTCATCAAAGGTTATAGGAGATGTCTAGAGGCTGTTGTATTTGCAAAAGGAGGCTCAATTAAGTATGAATATAATATCTCTGTTGGGGTGCCCAAATTTATGCACCTGTCTAATTTTGTTATGATACATATTGCATATTTTTTGTTAATCCAATAAACTTAATGTCACTGCTGAAATACTACTGTTTCCATAAGGCATGTCATATTTTAAAAGGAAGTTGGTACTTTGAAAGCTCAGCCAATGATAAACAAAAATCCAAAGAATTAAGAGGGGTTCCCAAACATTTTCATGACTGTATAAATCCAGCTAACTGTTTTTGAAAACAAGTACTGTTACTGAAGTAGTATAATGAAATGTTACAAATGTAATTAAATATTAGTTGAATAAGTATTGCAATCTTTCATTAACGTAGTACATAAATATTAAAACAAACATTTGAGTAAAAAGGACATTAATGTTGTGTCTTGTAGACCATTGTTCAGAAAAGTAGCACGCAAATAGATCGCTAACACACTTAAAGGCATTGCATGAATGCAAACTGTCCACATTGCATTTTTATGTAGATAAGCTATGATGTCTTTGTAACTACCAAATTGTTTGCTAGAACGACTAGCATGTTAATGTGTTCTTCCATGGTACCGCTTTGTGCTTTTATTGGGCTGCAAATGAGCCCTGACGTACTAAATACATGAGCACACAGAGGAGCACCACCACTTTTATGTAGTTTAGAACTGAAAAGTTATAGTGCTTACTTAATATAGTAAATGTGATGAAATGTAACTTTAAAATCACACAATTGTAATACAAGTAAAGCGAATTTCACATGTGACTTTTTGTTGTTGGGTATGTATGATTTATCAGTTGCAGTTGCACAATGTATGTCACATTTTCTAACTGAGTGCTGATCTTCCAGTGCAGTAGTGATTGCCCCATTATTCTGACAAACAATAGCGTGTTGCCTGAAGGAGACATTGCTGTATGAAGGATTAACAGCTTGTGGTACAGCAGGTCCATGGCTCAGAAGAAAGTGACTGTTTTAAATAAATAAATAAAATAAATGGACACGCTCTCGTTGGTGTGTGGAGCAAGTGAAAGTGATTGTCTGAGAAGACGGCGCGTCTACAAGTTGGTGTGAAGCGATCAGCTGACCATGTGTTGCCTTGCCAGCATGTGCGGGCCATCTGATTATCTCATTATCAGCCCAGGGTGGCAATCAGGCAATCACATCTGCAACTGCTCCACAACATATAAAAGGGAGAGCAGGAAAAGAAGGGAGGAAAACAAGGGAAAACGGACATCGGAGCAGAGGTTAAAAGAAGGGAAAAGCAGGTAGCAAGTTGAGAGAGATCTAGTGCAGGTGAGCAAGGAAGCAAGCAGCTATGAGGAGAGCCCCTCCAGAGAGTGGGTGCCCACTGCTCAGGGACCTGTTGTAGAGGATCACTCCCGCTGAGCAATTTGGGAGCTGGAGTGACCAGGTGGTGCAGGCAGCTTGCTGCAGGAGTCAGTGAGGCTCGGACAGGGAGCTATGTGAGTGCCATGGCCTATCGGGACCCAATCCTTGAGTCTAGTGTCTAGTCTAGTGTGGGCACCTTGTTACAGCCAAGGAGTGACAGGGACAGGTGAAGATAACTGCAGGCCCCTATATTTTTGTGTTAAGTGTTTAACTGTCTACAAAAAAGATTTAACCTACAAAAATAAAATTAATGTCACATGCCTACATCAAATACAGCAGTTTACAGGTTTATGTGCATTACTGTTTCCATGATTTAGGAATAAGATACCCATCCATCCATTTTCCAACCCGCTGAATCCGAACACAGGGTCACGGGGGTCTGCTGGAGCCAATCCCAGCCAACACAGGGCACAAGGCAGGAACCAGTCCCGGGTAGGGTGCCAGCCCACCGCAGGACACACACAAACACACCCACACACCAAGCACACACTAGGGCCAATTTAGAATTGCCAATCCACCTAACCTGCATGTTTTTGGACTGTGGGAGGAAACCCACGCAGACACGGGGAGAACATGCAAACTCCACGCAGGGAGGACCCGGGAAGCGAACCCAGGTCTCCTAACTGCGAGGCAGCAGCGCTACCACTGCACCACCGTGCCACCCGGAATAAGATACCTTTTTTTTCTTTTCACGTTTGAAAATCTTTCATAAAGGCTTGCTGTGTGTATCTGTTTGAAGTATTTCTGGATGCCACACAAACTACCCTCTTTATAAGGTATGCGTGCTGGTGAAGGCTCCAGTGTTGGTGATATTGGCATCTAATTATCTCCTGTTCGTGGATGGAAAAGTGGGGACTGGAAATACATTCATAATTCAATACAATAAAACAATAAGTATTAAAGTAATTTTAAAATGTATACTTCTATACTACTGTATAAAACCCCCTACTTCCAGATCTAAACTTTGCTGAACTCTTCTGGCCATTTTTTGTACTATGGACTTGAATGTGGGCAGTTTATTGGGAATGCATTATGTTTGTATTCATGTTAAAATGGTATTGATCATTTAGTACAGTGCGTCACCAACTAATCTAAATGTTCAGTTGTTAGTGGCTAACAAAGTATTACCTACATGTATTAATTTTGAATAGTATTAATATTTCTTGTTCAAAAATTACTTTTTTAGCATGACAAATGTTCACATTAAAAAATGAATGAGAGAGACTGTGTTTATGTTCAAGATAAACATTGGCTGGTTAAGTCGATGTTGGCAGTATCAGTTATAACTTATTTGAAGTTCTTTGTTTATTAAGTATATGACTTTCCTATTTAAAGTTGAAGAATCTTTAATTACATTTGTAATAGGCTGCTAAATATCCCTTATATACAATATTTTATTATGCAGTCAGTGTGGTGTTATCTGAAGTTATTTTAATTTTTATGTATAATGTGTTGTAATTTTATGATATATTAAATTATGTAATTCATTTTGTGGTTTCACACCTTTTGTTGAACTAAATGCTGTCAATGAAACAACTGCCAAGTGTCTAGCAATTTATTTGAATGGGTTTTTAAGTCAAAGGCAAACTGTTAAAATGCTATACTGTTTTAATAAAAAAAGACAAGTAATAGATTATATTACCGTTCTGAGTTTTTATTTAACCCAGTGATACCTTTTAATGTATATGGAAGTAACTTAAATGTCTTAGGCTGAAGGTGAATGAGTTTACAGTGCATGTTCTATACTTAACTAAGTATAAAGCTATCATTTATTTTACCATGGACTATTCTTTATCTTTTTGGGCATGTTCACATACTTTCATCATATTTGTCTGTCTGCGTGAACGCATGAAAAAGCATGCCTTCCAGTGGACTTTATTTAAATTTGTCACTCATATTCTTAATGGAAATTTGTTGTGAAAGTTAAATTTTCATTTAGATATGTGAAATACAGCACCCTGTGCAAACGTATGAAACTTTAAAAAATTTCAGAAATTGCCCACCTTAAATCAGAGAAATATTGCATATGACTTCATTTACTGAGTTACTTTTTCAAATTTATTTTAACACTAGAATTACCAGAGTCTACGAAAAAACTTGTAGATCCGGCTCACCTTAAAACCATTCTCATCTCTCTGCCAGTGTCTTTTGTCTTCTAAACGTGCCAATTAAGACGAGCAGCAAGCAGCCGGCTATTCCATCCCCCACCGTCGCAGAACGTTCACTAAGTTCTCCCAGCTCATGCCTTGTTTGATTATCTGGGAGTGACTGAACTGCTGGAGTTTTAGAGTGGAAATAATAGATTGTTAATTTGGAACACATGCATTTCATGTGTGTTCCGTTTCTACAGTAATCTGTGTAAACACATTGTTAAAACAGAAACTTTTTCATATTTTAGTAATAAATGTTACAAAATTTAGGCATAAACTATAGAATGCGTGAAGCCTGATTTACAAAGATCAAATAAACACTTTCACAAAAGGTTCAAGAATGATGCAACAGCTTCCGTGGCATAGTGCTAAGATTTGCTGTCTCAGAGCGCAGCAGACTTGCCGTGCCTCAGAGGCACAAGTTCGATTCCCCGCTGGGGCGAAAGTGATATTTTTTTTCAAAAGACATGCACCCTTTGTACTTAGTAATACACCCTTTTGTTGTTATGACCTGCTGCAAATGTGATGCATAGTCAGACACCAGCTTCTGGTAGCACTAGGGGGCTCCGCCCCCAGCTCGCTTCGCTCGCCAACCCCTGGCGTTGGGGCATGACAAAGAGTGAGATGTATGTATTAGATATAGAATAGTGTGTAGGTTTGGATGATGCCTATATAAATAAAAAATAGTGTTTGGCATAGAGTAATGTTTTATTGGAATATTTCTTTGTATACAACATTAGTAGTAAAGATGGTGTCTTGTCTTTGAATGAGTCTTCCTTGGCATGGATCATTTATAACTTTAACTTTAACGTCAGATGAACGTCGAACACGTGAGAAGGCAACATAAAGTTGTCCATGTCCAAAAACGGGTTCAGAGAGGTAGATGCCAACCTTGTCCATGGTTTGTCCTTGTGATTTGTTGATGGTCATGGCAAATGCAGGTTTAATGGGGAACTGTCGGCGTTTCAATGTAAAAGGTAATTCTAGGTCAGAACTGTTAAGGTCAATTCTAGGAATGACAACAGTATTGTTAGCATGTGATTCTGTAAGAACTGTTGCTTGAATAACATTGTGTGTCATGGTGTTGACGACTAAACGTGTGCCATTGCATAAACCCTGTTTAGTGTTAAGGTTTCTTAATAGCATGATTATTGTTCCGTTTTTAAGGTTGTGTTGTGGTCATCCGTCCGGGTTAATAGTGTTCAAATATTCTAAGGGGAAATTCAGATGTTCATTGTCGTCATAAGAGTCAACTTTGTCAGAGCTTAGAAAGAGCCGTGTCTCTCCAGGAAGTAATGAAATGACCTGGTTATTAATGTGATTAACATTAATATTTTTTGGACATAATATAGTGCGTTGTGTTAATCACATATGCGAAAGCAGTATGGGCCATTGCCTTTTGGTGGCCTGATATGTACTCCGGTAGATGTAAAAGCAAATGAACTATTGTAGGATCTAATGCAGTTCATAAAGTTTTTACTTTCAGGCACATCGTTAGTTAGAAGCTTCTGTAGATATTCAGGATATGAATGTAAAGGAGACTGTAATCTGCCCCTTTTGACAACAACGTGTAAATTCATTATTTGTATTGCCAATTGTTTCTTCTGGGAAGTTAAGTGAATGACAATGATTGCAAATGACATTCATTAATCCCAATGAATTTTCCTCAATAGTGGACTCATTATTGAAGGCGTTGTCAGCCAACTGGCGTAATCGTTTAGCAGGTGTCTGGTGTTGATGTCCGCGACGGGCATGTTTTGCTTGTGGCGTTTGAGTGCCGCGTTGTTGCATGTCCATTATTTGTGACGCGCTATTTTTTACTTTTAATTGATTCGCCTCCGCTTTGCGAAAAGTCCGTTTCACTCTACGTCGTGCATTGTTTGTATCGAGTCTTGTCCGTTTTTGTATGTCGGTCAGTTGAGTTCTCTGCTTTTGGAGTCTTGCTTGCTTGTTTTGTGGCAGGTCATATGCGCGTTGTACTCGTCCGCGTTCATTTATTCTGTCTCTTCGCTCCCTTTTTTGTATGTCTGAGACGCGAGCTCTTTCTTTTGAAATCGTGCTTGTTTCGATGTAGCACTTTGAGACGCGCGCTGTATGCGTCTACGTTCATTGTGACTGTCCATTTGGGCATGTCTCTGTAACGGGGTCACTTGAGCTTTGCGTTTTTTGATCCGAGACATTTTTTCTCCCGGAGTTTCCTTTGCGCGTTGTATGCGCCGCCGTGTATTTTCTTGTTTCATTCGTGTTCGTGTGTTTGGGTCCCGTTATCCGATCCGAATCGTTTTGTACCCGTGACCGTGTATTCATGTCTTGTTTGTTCCTCAGCGTGCGAAATATGGATAAGTAATAAGGAGGATCGCACTCACTGTTAATATGGAGCCTTTTCTGCAGTTGAACGGTTAATAGTGCTTTATTGTAAGGATATCCACCTATGCTGCCTAGTGTGAAGGTGTTGAGATGACGTATGTTTAATATGGACGTTTCCTTTAGATATGTGGCTTTGGGTGTCACTTCTTATTGATGTGGGGGGGGGGATGATTTTTGTTGCGTGAGCGTCTTCTTTCTTTTTGTGTTCCAGGGGCTTGTGGAATCCCCCTCTTTGTGTGTGTCCCGTCCGTTGCTTGTAGGGTGTGTGGGGTGCTTTTGTGTTCTTTTTTTTTTGTGTTCCAGGGGCTTGTTAAATCCCCCTCTTGGTGTGTGTCCCGTCCGGTGCCTGTGGGGGGGGGGGGGTGCCTTGCTGTTGTGCGCGAGCGTCTTCTTTTTTTTTTTTGTGTGCTAGTTTCGTGTGCAATGGGTTTCGTGCGGCGCCTGCTTTTGACTACTTTTGCCTGTGCCTTTTCCTTTTTTCTGTGCTCTTGGCGCGTCATTTCTTTGACTCCTTTTTTCTGTGGTCTTGTCCGCCTCTCGCGGCCCCTCATCCGCCTCTCGCGGCCCCTCATTTCTTGGGGCGCCTGCGCAGTACGTCTTTTTGCGGCTACGGCCCATGGCCGGATGTCCCTTGCGTCCATCCGGTTTAGCATTCTCGGTTAGTAATATGGATTCCTCAGGAGTCTTAGCCCATTCCTCATGGGTGATGGTGTCCAACTCACTAATATTCTTGGGTTGGCGTGATGCAACCGCCTTTTTCATATCCCAGTAGAGATGATTTTCTATTAGGTTCAAGTCAGGCGACTATGATGGTTACTCTAGAATTTTCCAGGACTTTTTCTGAAACCAATCCTTTGTTGATTTTGAGGTATGCTTGGGATCATTGTCTTGTTAGAAGGTCCAGTGATGCCTAAGTCAGCTTCCTCACAGGCATGATGTTTTTTCCTAGGATTACTTGATATTTGATTGAATCCATCTTGCCCTCCACATGCTGCATGTTTCCATTTGCAGAAGAACCAAAGCAGTTGCACAGCATCACAGAGCCACGGCCATACTTCACTTTAGGCAGGATGTGCTTTACAGGGTATGCTTCATTCTTTCTCCTCAGACATAATGCTGATCCATAGGACTGAAATGTTCCGGTTTTGTTTCGTCACTCCACAGAACAGGATCCCAAAACTACTGTGGCTTATTTACATAGTTTTGAGCATAGTGGAGCCGACTTTTTCTTGTGCTTTTGGGTCGGTAGTGGTGTACTTCTTGGAGTTCGGGCATGGAGACTTTTAGCGTTTATTATGCACCTTACTGTGGAAACTGAAACCTCAGTGCCTATTGCCACCAAGTCTTGTGCAGTCACTTGAGGGTTTTTGGCCACCTGCAACTCAGAAATCCGTTGGCAGCTGTTGTTAACTTCTTTTTTCTGCTTCCAATGGTACCTCTAGGAACATTCAGTGCCTTCGATATCATTTTGTATTCTTTTCCTTGTTTGTTAGAGGCAGTGATCTTTTATTTTAAATTTTTAGACAATTGTCTTGACTTTACCCATATTTATAACATACAGTCAAACATCACTGTGAATACACCCTTAGCCAGTCCAGGTATTTTGATGTGTTGTATCTCAAGCACACCTGATAACAACTAACAAGGCTCTTGATTACTTTTATGACAGATTCTATTCAGAGGGTTTGATAATTTTGAGACTGCAGTAGTCATTATAAGTGGCATTTTGTGTTGGATATGCAGAAGCCATTTGTGATATTAGTTGTGCTGAGCTATTTAAATTGTTCTTGTTTGATTTATTTATTTCAAACAGCTGAAAGTTTGTAAATTTTATCAGTAAACCTAATTTGCAATGGGAGTTGAATAATTTTGAGTGCAGCTGTAATTACTTGATGTTTGGTGTTGCAGCAGCTTTGTGAAGTGATTTTTGTATCTGTAAGAGGAAAAAAAATGCAGGCAAGAAGAAACAAAAAAAAATCTTGGCCGACTAAGTGTGGCACTGTAAGCGCTCAAAAGAACAGTGCATAAACATGAGTATTTATGTTGCACTAAAAGCAACCAATGGCGGCATTGCTTGCAGATTAAAATAACTCAATATTTCTGTAACACTCAATTTTTTTTTTTTGGCTAACTAGGGGGCATTGCCCCCTGCTCACTTCGCTCACCCACCCCCTAGCCTACGCTAGGCGCTGTTATGAAGAGGTGGGTTACACGCAGCCCAAGGAGGCATGGTTGTTCCTCCGAAACCCCTCTTAAACGGTGATACAATGGGAAACAAAGCTTTATTTTTTATAAAACCTCCTCTTTGCTCAATCAGCTGCTGCCGTGCCGCGTGATCTGCATCTTGTGTGGTGCTTCGAACGTTTAAAAGCCTGTACAGCAGCTGTCCTATTGTCTCACTGCCTTGTCCCTCTTCTCCCTCAGGTATCCTCAAACACTATTCGATCTCTTTTCACTGTTCTGATATTTCACGGAGTAATATTTTCCGCTTGTTTGAACTAATGTGATCTTTGCTATCATTTTTTTGGGACTTTAGAATTTTCCTACTTCCATTATCTCTAACCTGCTCTGCATGTCTATCGCACCAACAATTTTGAATTCTTTACAATGTTCTACTTTGTCATGTACTCTTTGTCTTTTCCTACTTCCATTATCTCTAAGCTGCTCTGCATGTCTATCGCACCAACGTTTTTGAATTCTTTACGATGTTCTACTTTGTCATGTACTCTTTGCCTTTTTCCAGCCCCAGGAGTGGTTAAATCTCTTGGCACAAAGTCTAGTCTCACAGGACATGAAAGTGTCTTTCTGAGAAGGTCACGTCTTGTCTCCCTGAATAGGTCTCGTCTCATCCCAAGTTTTTTTTTTTCTATAATAGCAAGTCTTTGTGGAAATCTCTCTATTTATCATGGCTTGTTGAGCTAAGAATTTTCACTTGAGTCTTCAGCATACATTTTACCTCTTCATTGGTATTTATAAAAAAAAATGTATTTTTAAGAAATATGGACTACATGGACAATAAGTTGTCTACCCTCCTAAATCAGTGATTAGTAACAATTTCACTATAATATATTCATGTGACAATAGTGACACAGTGTAAATCTGTAACAAAAAATATAAAAATACTACTTTTAAAAAGCTTAAGTTGGAAATTGCTATGAAAGCTGTTGCCATCACACACCTTTTTGGGCTCAGGTTTTTAACTACATGATATTGTAAAATGCTACTAAAACATTTTGTGTCATCTAAGGAATTCTATTTTGACCATCATTTTTTACAAGAATATTTAATAGTCAAAAGTTTTATTCGAGTAATTCCATGTCAAATCATCAAACATTTGGAATTCATCGTCACACATTTTAATGAACCTTAATATCATTACTTACATCTGTGCTTTAAATATTATTGTCAATATGGCTGCTATGAAAAAGGCTCTTTAGTGATTTGAAACCATATGATGCCACCTATATGTAATGGTAGCTCAGCAACGACTCAGAAATAAAGACCACATTTTCTGGTGATGTTCATGTCATTATAAGCTAGCTTTTAGTTAAAAAAAAAAAAAAATTGTCCAATTTTAAAAACGTTTTTTTTTTTTTGCTATAGAATTTTTACTCATAATAACTCATCATTTTGTGGATAGCACAGTATTTATGCAGTCAATATATCTGGAAAAGAGCTTTAAAATAACATGAGCGCCTTTTCTGTGCAACTTGTATTTGGGAGATACAGCCAGTCAAAGATGTAATTCTCCCCCACCAACCACCATAAGCTTAAAACTTTGTTGAAGCTAACACGCATGCGATTTCAGTTCCATGGGTTACTCATATGACAGAATCAGCATGCCAAGTTTCGTTATGAGGTCCAAAGTGTGACAATGCCAGTCCCCTACAGACTCCCATGGTCTGCTAAACCTACACCATCGATAGTTATGACCGAGATGAGCTGACAAATGAGGACAATTCACTAGCTAAGTTTCCATCCAGTTTTTTGTGACGTTTTGTTATCGACAAACAGAATATACGTAAAAAAAAATCTGCGAAATTTGCTGTCTCCAGCCTGTTTCCATCCAACTGGCTTTTTATCGATAAAATGGTGTGCATGATGACGTCATCCCCCCCAAAACGAACTGTCGCATAAGTTTTGTTGTATCGCGAAAAAAATCTGCCCTTGAGCCGTTTCCATACATAATTTTGTGTATGTCGCAAATTATCTACCTTTTGTTTTCCACGTTACACCCCCTCCACTAAACAAAGAAATTTTTTTTTTTTTACATTTTTTTTTTTTTTGTTCTTTATTTCGCCTTATACAATTTCTTGTATTAGGAATTTGGTAGTTTTCGCAAACCAGGTTAAGGGCCTTGCTCAAGGGCCCAGCAGAGCAGGATCTCTTTTGGCAGTGACGGGGAATCGAACCGGCAACCTTCGGGATACCAGCGCAGATCCTTAGCCTCAGAGCCACCACTCCACCCTAAATGGAGAGATTATTCAGACAGTTTTTTGAAATTTGCCAGCTTACTGTTATTTCAGTTTCACAAATAATTGGAATTGTACATAATATCCGAAGACGACAGCAGAATGAAGCAGTTGCTTGTCTGATAGCCCTAGAGCTTGAAGAAAGTACCCCAGTGTGACGAAACCCACGGGTATGGGAGAGACGACGGGATAAGACCTTCTGGGAGGAGGTGGTGGAGAGACACTTCACAGAAAATCTCTGGCTGCAACATTTTAGAATGACACGGCCGACGTTTGAGATGTTGTGTGGATTCATCAGTCCTGATGTTGCGCCCATCACAGGTTGCCACCGACCACCGGTTCCAACCCAAAAGCGGATTGCCATCGGCCTTTACAAGCTGGCAACCTGCGCCGAGTATAGAGTAGTTGGAGAAACTTTCGGGGTTAGTAAAACTACCGTCCATCGGTGTGTATATGCTGTGTGCACCGCTATTAAAGAAAAATTAATGCGGTGTTATATCAGACTTCCGACTGTAGCGGAGGCCAATGAAATTGCATACTGCAATTCCTTGGTGCATCTTGTACCACAGATTTACGGTGCGCTGGATGGCACGCATGTGCCTATTCTTCCCCCGACGGAAGGCTACCGCGATTACATTAATCGCAAAGGGTGGCCATCTATTGTTCTCCAGGCCCTTGTTGATGACAGGTGCATGATACGAGACATTTACGTTGGCACTCCTGGAAGTGCCCATGATGCAGCTGTGTTTGCAGCATCGGATCTGTACAGGTGAGCCTACCTTTCAACATCCCTTCTCAGTGCGATAACAACTGAATTAGTACTGTAACCTGCTTCCCTTAAGGTTTTTAATTAAAACTGAAATTTGAATTAATAAAAATAACGACGTTTAATCAAAAAAAAACTCTCTTCATCAGACCATGCGAACCGCTCCGCCATTCCCATTTTGATTGCACGTGATGAAAATGTGACACATTTATTTGCGTTAAAGCCCTTTTTTCCGACAAAAAGTGTTTCCAATGTAGTTTTTGCGACATCTGAAGTATCGATATGGAATTTATGCGCTAAAGTTAAACGGAAAAATATTATGTCGACATGTACAACATTTTATCGATAATTAGCATTTCCATCAGCTATATCGGTAAAAAAATTTGCAGCGCTAAATATTTTTTCGCAAAAACTCCTTGGATGGAAACCTGGCTACTGATGATGCCAAAGGATGGTGGAAAAATTGCTCAAGTGCTTTTATTAAAAACCAGTCAAAACAAAAAGTAAAACCAACAAAAGTGTCAATTGTGCAGTGTTCTAAAAGTACATATATAAATCCATAAAAAAAATCTGTAAAAAGTGGGAATAAAAAAAAAAAATCAATAAAATCCATTAAAATCCGAGGTTAAAATGCAGTCTAACACCTCCCGATCTCAGCCCACCTCCTTCTCATTCTCCTTGGCTCACCCATTGATCGCTTAGCCAGCGGAGACTCGGCAGCCACGAGCTCCTTTCGGCCGGCCTCCGTCATGGCTGCCTGCAGGCATCATGGCCAGACCGTCTGAGGTTGGCTATCCTCCCTTGTTCCTTCGCGCTCACGTGGTCGCACCTTGGAAGCCTAGGGAGGGCATCTGCTTTGCTTGCCACACTCCACCCGAATATGCAGTCGGCTGAACTAGCCCCTAGAGCACCACAGCTAATGCTCCTTCGCGGAGCCCCAGCTCGTATACTGTCTCCTCCTTCCAGGTGGCCAGATCATCCTTCTAAGACTGCCTTTCACGTCCTTTAACCTCTTTCACTTTCGATCTTTTTACCTTTTGTTTGATTCTCCCATCTTTGATTTCTCCATCTTTCATTTTTTCCGATTCGTCTACTTTGATTCCCTTCCCCTTTCCTTGTGCCGACCCGTATATATACACTTATGTCTCCGTGGGCGCAGAGCCTTAATCCCATGCCGCAGGAAGCCAACGAAGCAATTGAGAATTATGCGGGTGCGACTCCCTCCAACTACTTCATTAACTCCCCGCGGTTGTACAGTTGCACCCACAGAGAGCGACACAGCTCTATGGATTTATAACTGGCCCTTTTTTTGAAGCCGCAGACCCGCTATACCACATACCTCCCCCCTTAAGCCCCAGCTGCACAGGAAGGTTCCACGCCACTACCAACCCAGTGCAACTGGCGGCCTAGGTCCACAGCTCAGCCACACTACGACTGCACTAAAACCACAAATAAATAATAAAAGCACTAAAAACAACCCAAGCCCCCTTTGTAAAAACAGGACATTAAAAGAATAAGAACTTTTAAAAGACAATGAAATAAGCAATAAATAAATGTCTCTTAAAAAAAGTTCAGTCCTTTAAAAATGTCCTCCTCCAGCTTGGATTCGTGGGTTCTTTGGTTTGCAGTTCTTCTGCCACCAGTCCAGCTGGCTTATTGGTGGTCTGCTCTTCAGTACCCACTGCCAGCTCATCCCACTGCTGCCACCAAATTGTGACGATGCCAGTCCCCTGCAGACTCCCATGTGAGAAGAAGGGAGTCTGTAGGGTACCAACATCGTCACACAAAGGTGCGATGATTTGATGTGGTATTACCCATTTGTAAAAATACCCCCAACTTGCAAAACAGTCCCCTGAATGCACCTTCATCTTTCACCATGTGTACATTTTCTAACATGTTTGAGTGTTTGCTTCTATGGTATAGGTTTTGAATCCTTGTGTCCCTGTAATTAAAGTTATAAACTGTATTTTGAAACAAACTATAAATATGCATACTGCTTTAATTTTCAATGTAAATTATATAAGGTATTTCCTAAAGATCATTTTTTTAAACAATGTACATCAAAATGAGTTTAAGATCTCTGTGTCAAAGGGGGGTTTGAGTAAGTACTAAAACAAATTTACTCACATAGAGAGAGGGGGAACAAACTAAATTTATTTGTCCTCCGGTGGGAAATTTTATCATTTTACAGAAGTTCTTTAAATAAATACATAAATAGGTAGATATGTATGTAACACACACTTTGGTCTAAACACACACTGGAATGACTATAATACAAGAAAATTCAAAAGAAGGAAAAGTTCTGATTTGGCTGTTACAGTCACAGTGAGGTATTATGCAGGCATATTGCTGTTGGTATAAAGGAGCCCCAGTAGTGTTTCTTGACAGACTTCTGCTGGATAAGTTGTTGGATGAAAGTCCTCAGTTTTAGTGTGTCAGAGAGAGGATGTGCAGCATTGTTTAAAATGGCACTCGGTTTTCTTTCAATTCTCTCCTTCACTTCTACCTCCAGGGTGCTCAAAGTGCATCCTGTAACTGAGCTTGCCCTTTTAATTAACTTGTTGATTCAGTGTGCCTCTCTTGAAGTGATGTTACCAGCCCATCACACCACAATGTAGAAAATAGCACTTTCTTTCACAGAGTTATAGAAGACATGAAGGATTGTCACTACCCACAATAAAGGAATGTAGTCTGTTAAGGAAGAAAGCCTGCTCTGCCCTTTCTTATATAGTTCCTCTGTGTTTCAAGACCAGTCCAACCTGTCATAAATGTGGACCCCCAAGTACTTGTGGGAGTGAACCCCTTCTACATCCACTCTTTGAATAGTCACCGGACATAGAGGCTCTTTGGTGCGGCAAAAGTCAATAACCAGTTCCTTGGTTTTGCTGATGTTAAGATGCAGACAATACTTTTTGCACCAAGAAACACAATTTCTCCACCTGGGGACTGATATACACTGTCCTTTAATGATTTATTGATACACCCCATAAGTGAAGAAGCATTTGAGAATGTTCGCAAGTGACATGACCTGGTGTTATATTTGTAGTCTGAGGTGTACCGAATGAAGAGAAAATGGATAGGACGGTTCCTTGTGGTGTTCCAGTGTTGCATTCGATTCAGAAACACGGTCCTTGAGTCCACAAACTGTGGTCTGCCTGATGGATAGTCCATTATCCAGGACACAGGTAGGCTCTTCCACCTGCACATCTGAGTTTACCCCTTAAGAGGGATGGCTGGATAGTATTGAAGGTGCTGGAGAAATAAAAAAAACATAATCCTTACAGTGCTGTACTATTTGTTGGCACAGCTTAGTGTGTCTAGATTTTGTTTCATAAAGATTAACAACATGGTGCACTCTAAAAGTACGTTTCACCTAATTTTAAGTTGGCAATTAAATGGCAAATAACTGATTCAATTTTTTAACTACAATAAAATACATTACTTAATTATCCAAAATATAATTATTAAATATAGGGTCATTGCATTTTTACTCAACAATTGGCCTTTGCATCACCATTTTTGTCTTTGATGCAACTTGGCATATTGAGTTACACTTAGCTTCTAGAGCTACTTAGCTTCTAGAGCTCAGAAATATTATTTGTTTTTATTAAACATTTTCCCCTTCATATATAGGATTTTTTCTCCACCATGTGAAACCTGTGTATGGATTTCACTGCCCTCTTCCTTTCTTAATTACATATATATGTAAAATGTCTGTATGTATGATCCCTATACAATCCTACAACTTTTACTGATCTTTACATAGTTGCTCACTAGGATCATATGGACCAGATAGATTAGTTTGTGTCCCAGTGTGATGTGTTTTTTTTTTTGTTTTGTTTTTCTTTTCCCCTCTTTCAGTATGCTACAATTTACAATTAGCACAGCAATGCCACCTGTTGGCCCAGAACTAGTGAAACATCTGAACAAACTGAAGCCAGAATAACCGACAAAATGACCAGAGCACAGCGTAACTTGGATGCTTCCATCTATTGTATTGTCTTGCACTTTTTCAGTGGGGTGTTAGGTGAGGCTTGATCAAGAGTGGAAGTGCAGGCAACACAAATGAGAATTAGAGGGTAGTTATTTAACTCTTGCTTTGTTGGAATTTCTTCATAATGTAAACAGTACACATTTTCTACAGTACATTGAACTAAGAGGATGAGTCGGACATGACGGCATTCATTATTACATACCCAGCAAGGAGTTACCCCAATTCTGGAATCAAATCAGACCCAATAAACATATTCTTGAGACATTTATAGAGAGGATGTGTGAATGACAGATGGTACAGCTAGAAATAACAGGTTCAGCATTTAAAAAGCACAAACTTTTGCTTCCTTTCCTTATCCCATTCTACAAATTATACCTGGGCAACAACAGTTACTTTGGCTAGTAAGCAGCTGTGTATTTCAATTTAGTGTGCAGCATATATAATTTACTGTTTCTATATAACTGTTATGCTAATTTAATTTTTTATATTTACACATAGGTTTGGTTGCATTTATACTTAAATGTAAAATGTTATAGCATTTCCTGGGAAATGCATAAATCTCATGAGATCTCTCCTAATGTGTTTTTTTATTATTGATTTTATTAAAAGTAATGTAACATTCCATACAATCAAGTTAAACTTAACAAGACTAAATTCAACGCCCACCCAAGAGAAAGAGGAAGGCCAACAGCCAGAGTAAAACTTTAACAGTAGAAAAGAGGGAAGAGAATCCTTTTCCACAATAGTGAGAAATCAAGCAAAATGACACCTTCTATTGGCTAACTAAAAAGATGACAATATGCAAGCTTTCAAGGCAACTCAGGCCCCTTCTTCATGCAAGATGCAATACAGAAACTGGAATTCCCTGTGTTTATATACACACTAGGACAGATACAATATTGGGAAACCTTTAAGTGAGACATCTTAAATGTAAAAAAATAATCGTCTTCAGGCTAAGATTCATTTAGCAAGAGAGGAGAACAATGAATGGTCAAGATCATTGGATAAGATAACTATCCAACAAAGTCTTTTGAAGTTTCTGATGGGTTTTCAATACAATGTGGGTCTGTACACAGGTTGTCAGTGTCAGTACGAGAGATGCAAACATCCTCATATCTGTCCATAAAACTGTTGTCTCTATTTAAACCATTTTAGCACGAGTTTAACTTCCCATTCTTTTCTCGCTTGCTGTGTTCTGAAGTTGCCCATAAGCACTGTGAGTTTAAAGTCCCTCTCACAGTGTCCATGGCTGTTGAAGCGGGCTGCTACAAGAACATCTGTGTTGCCATGCTTGATGTGGAACCTGTGTAAATTCATTCTTTTTTTCCCCCCAATATAAATGCTTATTGTAAAATGTTATTGAGTAGATCCTGTCAGGTTTTAAAAGTTTTGAACAGATCCTCTAAATGAGAATTTGATTTTTTTTTTCCAATTTCAAATAGTCTTTAACATTGTTTTCCCACTGGGTTAGGATTCATCCATTTGAGTAAGTTAAGTCTACGTGTAGATTTGTTTGTCCTTCTTTACTTTAAATCATTCTGGGAGTACACCAAACATAACTGTTAATTAAGTAGGAGTGATTGTAACACCAAGGCTCTGTAATAGGAATTTAAAGATTTTTGTCCAGAATGATGTTAGTTTGGTGCAAGCCTAACACATGTGGCCCAGTGAGGCTGGAGCTTGATTGCAATGTTAGCAGGTTAGATCTTGCCCAAAAAATATTTTGGAGAATTTTAAATGATATGGATGTTTTTGATTAAATAAAATTAAGTTGAATAACTGTATGCTTTGTGCATATGGAGCTAGAGTGAATTCTGTGCATGGCTGCCATTCGCTCCTTTTCTGAAAGGTTGTGTAGGAGATATTTTTGTTACTGTGCTGTGTAATCTTTGAAGGGAAGGGACTTTAAAATGTTTTTATATGTTATAGAAGACTGATCAATATTTCTTCTGTATTAGAAGTAGGTGGGGGGTAAGGAAAATTGGGCAGATTTCATTTAGCAAAGATAGTGGAAAAATTGTGATGCTGGGAAGCTAAATTTGGAGTGTAATTGTTCATAAGATGTCATTATCTATATACAGATTTCTAAACGATTTACTCTCATACATTTTCCAAACACTAAAAACTAAGTTTCAGAGGGTGGAAAAAAAGTGGTTATTGTGTAGAGGTGCCACAGAGGTTCTCTGTCATGAAGTGCTTCCTACATTGGTTCCTTGTTCTTAGTGAATAAAAGACAATTGGGTTGTTAGTATATTGACAATAACTTGGATTTACTGGGGTGCAAAGCAAGGAATATAAAGTACTGAAGGATTTTATTTCTATTGTGGACCAGGCTTGTGTATGTTTACCTATTTGTGCCATTGTCCAGGTTTTTATAGCTTGTATATTTGTCATCCAGTAATAAAATTGAAAGTTGGGTAGAGCCATGCCACCTTATTCTTTAGGTCATTGTAGGGTCACCCTTTGGGTGCATGGATATTCTTGGAATTCCAAATAAATGAGGTTATGATTGAATCTAATCTCTTAAAAAATTGTTTGTTGTTGTATATAGGGATGCTTTCAAATAGAAAACAAAGCTTAGGAAGGTTATTAATCTTGACAGTGTTAATTCTGCCTGCTAAAGTGATATGAAGAGTAGACCATCTATGCATGTCTTGTTTGTTTTCCCATGCAGATAGCAAAATGTTGTTGAAAAAGAGTTTTCTATTTAAACTGATCTACGATGATTAAAGGGAAGGTGTCCAATCTAATGTTGTGTGCTAGTGAGTTCACTGGAAAAAGCATACTTCTATTCAAATTAATTTTAAGTCCAGATGTCTTTTGAAATTCTGCTACTGCTGTTAGGACTGCAGGAATAGAATTTTGAGGATCTGAGAGATTTATATATATATATATATATATATATATATATCTATATATATATATATCCATATTACTAACCGAGAATGGTAAACCGGAAGGCACGGACCCAGGTACGCGGCGATGGACGCAGGAGACATAGTGCGCAGGCGCCTACAGCACGCGTCTCATAAACCGCAAGCGAAGTCTGATCCACCACGAACGAAGGAGTCACGGCTCAAAAACGAAAGAGCTCAACTAACGAAGGAGTCACGGTTCAAAAACGAAATAGCTCAACTAACGCCACACAGAAAAGAGGATTCTGCATTGTGCCCCAGAGTCAAACGGAAGACACTACTGTGTCCACAAAGATAGTATGAAAGGCGCAGGCGCCTACAATGCGCTTCTGAACTAAGTGTGAATCACATTACAGTGATGCATTATTAACATTACAGCATGGTCCGGGTAATAAGAATAAACGAACTCTCCGTATTAAACGTTCGGCATCCTCACACGTCCAAACCATATAGCATATGTGAATCACATTACAGTGATGCATTATTAACATATAACCACAGAAGACGCTCCGTATTAACAGTAAGTGAATCACATTACAGTGATGCATTATTAACATTACAACCACAGAAAACGCTCCGTATTAACAGTAAGTGCAATTATCCATATTACTAACAGTAGACAATGGATAACTAATGGAGTCACGGTCACGGCTCCAAAACGATCCAGCTCAACTAACGGAGCTACAAACACGAGCCCGCATGGATAAAAACAATGTACGCAGGCGCCTACAACGCGCTTCTCAAACAGCGCAACCAAAGGAGTCACGGCTCCAAAACGAAACATCTCAACTGACAGACATACAGAAACGAACCCGCCTGAATACAATTAATGAACGCAGGCGCCTACAACGCGACTCTCAAACAGCAGAGGCAATACATAAACGGCAAAGAAAGGAACGACAAACAGCTGCTAAACAATTCCGCCAATTAGCTGACAACGCATTCTGTAATGAGTCCACTATTAATGAACATTCATTAGGATTAATGAATATCATTTGCTGTCATTGTCATTCACTTAACTTCCCTGAAGAAACAACTGGCACTACAACTAATTAGTTTACACGTTGTTGTCAAAAGGGTCAGGTTAGACTGCCTCCTTTGGATCCTACAATAGTTCATTTGCTTTTGCATCTACCGGGGTAAATATCAGGCCACCAGCTGGCAATGGCCCATACTGCTTTCGCGTATGTGGACAACTATTACATCGGATTGGAACAGTGCACCCTGAACCATATCACGAACGCAACTATGCACAAATCTACGTGTTAGATCCAGATGTCGCATTCAATCAACGAATGACCCTTCCTGAAAACAGGCAATACACAGAGCTGATAATGAGAGACGCCGCTGAAGTCATAAACAGTCACCCATTAGCTAAGTCTACAACAGTACTTACAGGATCACATTCTAACAATACTGTTTTGATTCCTACAGTTGACCTTACAAGTTCTGACCTGGAATTACCTTTTACACTTAAACAACGCCAATTTCCCATTAAACCTGCATTTGCCATGACAATCAACAAATCCCAAGGACAAACCATGGACAGTGTTGGCATATACCTCTCTGAGCCTGTACTTGGACATGGACTACTTTATGTAGCCTTCTCAAGAGTTCGGCGTTCATCTGACATTAAAGTTAAAGTTGCAGATACTCCATACCGAGGAAAACTCATTCAAGGACAACACACCATCTTTACTACAAATGTTGTGTATAAAGAAATATTCCAATAAATCTTTCTATTGTGTCATGCTATGGGTTCTTTACTTCCTTTGTTCATCATCTACACCTTTACACTCCAATATATCTCATACATACATCAATGTATTTCGGGTTGCCCAACACCAGGGGATGGCGAGCGAAGCGAGCAGGGGGCGAAGCCCCCTAGTATATATATATTAGTACCATATCATCTGCATATAGTGATATTTCCTCTTAAGGTTCATTCTCTGATAATCCCCTTTATCTCAGTTGCATTTCAAAATTAAACAGCCAATGGTTCAATGACAATTGCACATAGTAGTGGTTGACAGGGGGCATCCTTATCTAGTACCATGTTCTAGTTTGATGTAGTCTGAAATAATGTTAATACAAACTGAAGTATTTGGACTGGTATATATTAGTTTGATCCATGCACATATGTTCGGGCCAAGCCCAATTTTTTGCAATGTACTGAATAGGTAGTCCCATTCAACCATATTGAATGAATTTTTTTGCATCCAAAGATGAGATCTCCGGGGTGTTATACTTTGTGTGAATATATTACATTAAACAAGCTTCCAAGATTGGAAGATAAGTGTCTCCCTTTAACCCTTTAACCGCCAACTCCCTAAATATTCCCCACGCCAGGCGAAATCTGAACAATTTTCTTTTTTTTACTTTTTTACATTTTTTTTACATTTTTTACATTTATTCAAGCAGTATTGACCACTAAATGTTGTGCAAGTTCTAGAAATGGGCAAACACATAATAAAACACAAAATGTACCTTTTCTCAGGCTTCTGGATTTATTGTCAACTACAAAAACGGAACAGTCAAAAGTAATTCTAAAGTCAAAAGTAGTTCAGTCAATCATAGTTTCATTCCCAGTATTTGAGTTTGCTGTGCCACAGGCCAAAGCAGGGAACTGCACAAAGTCCTGGATTGCTGGGACACTTTGAGCAGAAGGTCTTGACGTCTCTACGCTGACCCTTCTTTGAACAGACATGACAGCGTTTTTCTGAAAGTCTAAAGTCCTTACATTCATCTGGCAACACTGCTGAAATACTACTCATAGGATCCTCTTTGCCAGTGTATACACGAAATCTATAAATGTAACCTGAATTCTCAGCTAAGCAAAGCATCTTGATACCAAACCGTGCCCTTTTCAATGGTAGATACTGTCGAAACTGTAAGCGGCCCTTCCACGACAATAAACTTTCATCAACTGCAACTGACGGTCCTGGCATGTAGGGCAACTGAAATGCTTCAAATAAATGATCAATCAAAAGACGTAGCTTGAACAAGTGGTCGCGGTTTGGATCTTTCTTATCTGGCTCGTTTCTGTTGTCATTCAAATGAAAGAATTTCAGCAGCAAAGAGAATCGGTTACGTGTCATGACAGCTGCAAAAATAGGTGTTGCATACATAGGATCTGTAGACCAGTACATCTCAATATCTGGTTTTCTGATTATTCCCATCAACATCAAAATCCCAATGAATTTTTTCATTTCATTTTCATCAGTGTCAAACCAAGCACGAACACGGGAATGTGGAGGTAAATTGGGATTTTTCTCAATAAACTGTGCTGCATACAGATTTGTCTGATGAACAAAATGTCTGATCAAATCAGGTGACACAAACAGCTCATAAAACTGCTCAGCAGTGTAATTGTTTACATCAACAATAAAGCCACACGTTGCCTCAAACGAATGCAGAAAAGGTAGTTCACCACGGGCAGCAGCCCAGCTGAGATGCTGGGGATACACCCACTCAGCGCCGTCATCCGATGCGTCTTCATTCACAGTATCATGCAGCGCACGTTGCTGCTCATCACTGTCGCTAAAATCTTCTTCAGAACTGCTACAATCATGATCAGAACTGTCCAAAATCGCCTGCAAAGCCTCACTTGAAGTCAGTTTACGTTTCGCCATATTCACAGCTGTTACATGCGAATCACGTCACATGACCGGCCAAAACAACCACAGACTTGTCGAAATACAACGTAGTAATAATACCCACGCCAAACCATCAGTTATACTACTTGCCAGGCATTCATATAACCACAGGCAAATGTGCCGGATAACGCAGTATGGCGTTAGCAATAAAACAACGGTGCCGGATATATCCGGCAGAGGGCGGTTAAGGGGTTAATAAATCTGGTTTGGTCTTGTGATAATTGTAAAGGAAGCACTCTCTCAATCATTCTAGCTAGAACATTGGAGAGTATCTTAACATCATTATTCAGAAGTGAGATTGGTCTGTATGATGCACATTGTAATAAGTCCTTGTTTTTCTTAGGAACGATGGTAATTTAATGCTTGGTGAAAAGTTTGAGGTAGAATTTTATTGTCTCTGGCTTCTATAAATGTTGCTTATTAAAGGGTAGCTAACTTAAGTGACATTTTTTTTTTCAGCAGGTCCTGCTGCTTTCCTACTCTGAAGTGAGTTTATAGTGTCTAGTAATTCTTAGAGTAATAGATTTATCCAATTCTTCTGCACTAAGAGTATCTAGCTGTGTTATCTGTAATGCATCACAAAACACATTAGATTTTGTCTTGTCTACTTTACACTAAGTAGAATATAAGGACTGGCAGTAGTCTTTAAATGTGTGCATTATATTTTTATGATCAATGATTTTAGCTTTGTCAGTGTTTTTAATTACTGATATTGCATTGTAAACTTCCTGCTTGTGGATTTGTTTAACTAAAATCTTGTTAGCCTTCTCTCCATGTTCACAGTAATGATGTTGCGATTCAAAAATTAGTTGGTCTGTTTCTTTTGTTAAGCGGTTCAGTTCTGATTGCAAAAAAAAAACAACAGTTTGCTTGGATATAAATTCTGTACAGTTTTTGTCAGCTAATATTAGGGGTTTAAGACACGAGCTGTGAGAAGAGTATATGGGGTGTAGTGATTTGAGCTCCCTTAACTCTTTTAGGGCGGGTGTCGACTTTTGTCGACTGGTGGGGTTGAGGGTGCATGTCGACATCCAGGGGTAGAGGGCAACAATCGGCTGTTAATAGCAGCAAAACTCACTGTGACGTCAAAGGCATTCCCTCTCTGCTTGGAGGAATGTTAGACTCATTGACTCAGCATCTAATCCTTGCGTGTGCGTGAGTTACGAAATGTAAACAAATGTAAATAAAGGCAAGATGGCATCAACATCTCACAAGGGAGCGAAGCGAGTACAGAAAAGAAAATACTCGGCAGACGATGTTTTGTGCATTATTGCTGAGTCGGACTCTGATTTTTCAGAATCTGATTTTGTTGAGAGTGATCAGGAGATCGAGCAAGAAAGTAAGGAACTGGCATTAGCTGATCGGACACCAGCCAATGCCGCCCCAGCTGATCGACTGCCAGCTTAGTGCATTCGCGCAGCCGACGCACCTACTGCAAGGTTCGTGTGGGAGGAATGCCCAGACATTGATCCGTGGGAGCCAAACTGCCTGCCAGACTTCACAAGACAGCATGGATTGCTGTTGGACACGACAAATTACCAGCCGCTGGACTACTTTAGGCTGCTCTCTCCTGATGCTGCTTTTCAACTACTGTCAGACGAGACAAACAGGTATACAGAGCAATTTTTTGAATTGCAGGCTGCGCTTGCAGCGCATTCTCGTTTTTTCAAAGTGGAAACCTACAACAAAAGACAAGATAAAGGGCTTTGTTGCATTACAAATAGAGATGGGACTAGACTGGTGATATAACTTCAGGGAGGATTGGTCCAAATGTCCGTTGTCCCCTGGTGGCTTTGGAGAGGTTATGCTGCGTGATAGGTATGTGCTGCTGCAAAGTTCTGTTCACCTCTGTGATAACCAGAATCAAATCCCAAGGGGTGAGCCAGGCTATAACCCCATGTATAAAGTTCAGCCCCTGCTTGAACTTTGATAAAATAAAAGGGACACTTTTTTTTCTGCCAATATATGCCAGACAAGCCCACAAAGTATGGAATAAAGAATTTTGTACTGGCAGAAGCAAACACTGGTTTCTGCCTGAAAGTAATTACATATGCAGGAAAATATTTCTTTCAAAGAGAGAACTGTTCCTTGACAAGTCAGGTTGTGCTGGAGCTGCTTCAGGGCTATGAACATTTGGGTCATGTTGTGTACATGGACAATTTTTATACAGTGCATCCGGAAAGTATTCACAGCGCATCACTTTTTCCATATTTTGTTATGTTACAGCCTTATTCCAAAATGGATTAAATTCATTTTTCTCCTCAGAATTCTACACACAACACCCCATAATGACAACGTGAAAAAAGTTTACTTGAGGTTTTTGCAAATTTATTAAAAATAAAAAAACTGAGAAATCACATGTATATAAGTATTCACAGCCTTTGCTCAATACTTTGTCGATGCACCTTTGGCAGCAATTACAGCCTGAAGTCTTTTTGAATATGATGCCACAAGCTTGACACACCTATCCTTAGCCAGTTTCGCCCATTCCTCTTTGCAGTACCTCTCAAGCTCCATCAGGTTGGATGGGAAGCGTCGGTGCACAGCCATTTTCAGATCTCTCCAGAGATGTTCAATCGGATTCAAGTCTGGGCTCTGGCTGGGCCACTCAAGGACATTCACAGAGTTGTCCTGAAGCCACTCCTTTGATATCTTGGCTGTGTGCTTAGGGTCGTTGTCCTGCTGAAAGATGAACCGTCGCCCCAGTCTGAGGTCAAGAGCACTCTGGAGCAGGTTTTCATCCAGGATGTCTCTCCACATTGCAGCAGTCATCTTTCCCTTTATCCTGACTAGTCTGCCAGTTCCTGTCGCTGAAAAACATCCCCACAGCATGATGCTGCCACCACTGTGCTTCACTGTAGGGATAGTATTGGCCTGGTGATGAGCAATGCCTGGTTTCCTCCAAACGTGACGCCTGGCATTCACACCAAAGAGTTCAATCTTTGTCTCATCAGACCAGAGAATTTTCTTTCTCATGGTCTGAGAGTCCTTCAGATGCCTTTTGGCAAACTCCAGGCGGGCTGCCATGTGCCTTTTACTAAGGAGTGGCTTCCGTCTGGCCACTCTACCATACAGGCCTGATTGGTGGATTGCTGCAGAGATGGTTGTCCTTCTGGAAGGTTCTCCTCTATCCACAGAGGACCTCTGGAGCTCTGACAGAGTGACCATCGGGTTCTTGGTCACCTCCCTGACTAAGGCCCTTCTCCCCCAATTGCTCAGTTTAGATGGCCGGCCAGCTCTAGGAAGAGTCCTGGTGGTTTCAAACTTCTTCCACTTACGGATGATGGAGGCCACTGTGCTCATTGGGACCTTCAGAGCAGCAGAAATTAACTGTAACCTTCCCCAGATTTGTGCCTCGAGACAATCCTGTCTCGGAGGTCTACAGACAATTCCTTTGACTTCATGCTTGGTTTGTGCTCTGACATGAACTGTCAACTGTGGGACCTTATATAGACAGGTGTGTGCCTTTCCAAATCATGTCCAGTCAACTGAATTTACCACAGGTGGACTCCAATTAAGCTGCAAAAACATCTCAAGGATGATCAGGGGAAACAGGATGCATCTGAGCTCAATTTTGAGCTTCATGAAAAAGGCTGTGAATACTAACGTACATGTGCTTTCTCATTTTTTTCATTTGTAATACATTTGCAAAAATCTCAAGTAAATTTTTTTCACATTGTCATTATGGGGTGTTGTGTGTAGAATTCTGAGGAAAAAATAAATTTAATCCATTTTGGAATAAGGCTGTAACATAACAAAATGTGGAAAAAGTGATGCGCTGTGAATACTTTCCAGATGCACTGTACATGCCCAGAATTGTTAATGGAGCTACAGAGCATGGGAATTGGAGCTTGTGGCACAGTGAGGGTGAACAAGAGACACATGCCTTCACAGTTGAAGTTAGACAGGCTGAAGAGGAAAAGAGTTGACAATCCGGTTTTCATGCGGGCGGAAAACTTGGTGGCATTGGCATGGCACAATGTCAAACGGGTGACTTGTCTCTCTACAGTACATACTAACAATATATGTGAGAAAGTGCAGCAACAGACAATTGAAAAGGAGGCACCAGTGCAACACATATTGTAAGCAGTGCAATGTGGCAGTGCATGCAATTGGCTGCTTTGAGCGATATCATACTTTGCAGGCTCATACAACATGCAAAACAGTAACATTCGTCAAAAGTAAATATTTTTTGCTGATTTGATATGTTAAACAATTGCTTTGTGTTCTTTTTTTTAAAAAAATTAGTTTTTGGAAAAAATATTCAGCCCTGGGAGAAAAGAACCAAAAAAAAAAAATTAGCCCTAAAAGAGTTAATCAGAGTTGTGTGATCATAGATAACAATAGTGTTGTACTTGTAAGATTTTATTGTGGCCAAAAAATTATCTACAGTATAAAGAAAAATCAAATATTGAGTAACAATGGTGTACTGGTGAGGAGTAGTATGCTCTTACTTTTGGATTTAGAAATCTCCATTGGTCTGATAAGTTTTGATCAATTGCAAAATGTGTAATCGTTTTTGCAGTGTTAGATGTTATTGCTCCTGTAGCTGAAGATTTTAAAACACAGTTAAAGTCTCCAGCCATTATAATGTTATGAGTATTCACATTAGGAATGGATGCAAATATGTTTTAGATGAAGTCTCTGTCTTCCACATTGGGTTGTGTAGATATTTTTCAAAATCACTTTACAATTAAACTAGTTGCCCATCACAATCACATATTGCCCTCCAGGGTCAGATACTACATCTGATACTATTAATGAAATTGTTCTCTATATTAAGTTTATTACCACACTTCCAGTTTTCTTTGTATAGCTGGAATGGAATTTTTGGCCAGTCCAATCTCTTTGCAGCTGAAACTGATCCTTGCTTAACAAGCAAGTCTCCTGTAAAAAATACTATCTTGGCATTTAGACCTGTTAGGTGAGAGAATGCTTTCTTCCTCTTTTAATTCATGATTGAGACCTTTGACATTCCAGCTCAAAAACCTTACTGTTTGGTCATAGAAATATTGTTCCTGAAGTTTTGTTGCCATTTTATAGTCTTAAATTAAGGTAGTATGTTATTACATAAGATAGCTTTAAACTTAATATCCAGTTTTGCCAGGTGTTATGGCTTTGAAGCTTGTTGTGTTGGCACTTAAAATTGTGGGGGTAAAAAGAATAGATTAGTAATGGCTTACTCCCTGGGAGTTGGTCTCGTCCATTGCAGGAGATGGACGTCTGAAGCAGAGCTCCGTTAGCAGCGGCTTTATTTTCCCACGTATTTCTTATTATTTAGAGGTATCCTGTATTTACCTGACCCAAGGAACTTCCACTACAATATATAAACATGAGTAACAAAAGGAGAAGTCAGAAATAACCGGAAAAGAAACTTAAAACTGCATCAAAGTCTGGACAGACATCCGGCCCTAGTACGAGGTATGGCCTCTCGGAGACTGACCTGGAACAGGCAGACAAATGCGCAGACTTCCTAGGACCCCGCTCCACGGCGTCATCTCCTGTCAAGAGTGAAAATGGGAGCGAGGGTGCAAGTGATAAAGGCCACAATGGATCGCCGATTTCTGAGGATCATTCAAGACTAGAAAAGGCCTTGCAGTACGTGCTCTCATCTACTCATCGCGAGCCCGCAGCATCTGCTGTAACAGGAGCTGCAATTCCACTCTCGGAGCACGAAAGCCGAAGCGAACTGTCCGAAATGAAAGATGATCACTATACTGGCTACGGCCATAAGTGAGCTTAAGAAGGATAAGAAAATCCAGGAAATGCGTCTATTTAAACGTTTTGACGTGACCTTTAAAGGCATCTTGGAGAAATTAGAGGAGCACATCGAAGAAAATAGATACAAACTGAAGAAACTTGCCGATCAAATGAATGACGTTACAGATCAGCTGGAAGACGTTAAGCAGGCATTCATGGCTCAAGTTGAAGTTGGGTGGCTTGTTTTGTTTTGGACGTGCTCTGTCTCTTTGTATGTCAGAGGACTGGGACACTGCGAAGTGGGATCAAGCCTCATGCGGGGAGGCAAAATGGGGGGGTGGGGGGATAAAGTGGGGAGAGAAGGAGAGTAGGCTATATCTAATCTATTATTCTAATCCTTATAACTATAAATATCAATGTAACAATAGGCTATATGGCAATAACTCGTGGGGAAATTTGAAATTAAGATTAAAACTTCCACACTACCAGTTAAGACTATAAAATGACATTAAAAACTCAGAATCAATATCTCCAATGTTAAAGGCCTGAATCACGAATTAAAGAGAAAGAAAGTATGCTCTCACCTAACAGGCTTAAACGCTAAAATAGCATTTTTACAGGAGACCCACTTACTAAGCAAGGATCAGTCCAGACTACAAAAAGACTGGACTGGCCAAATGTTCCATTCTAGCTTTACAAAGAAAACTAGAGGTGTGGGAATTCTCATACACAGAACAGTCCCATTTGTAGCATCAGATGTAGTATCGGACTCTGAAGGGAGATATGTGATGGTCATGGGCAACTTATATAACAGTAAAGTGATTTTGATAAATGTTTATGCACCCAATGTTGATGATAAATAAAATTTATTTGCATCCATTCCCAATGTGAACACTCATAAAATTATAATGGCTGGGGACTTTAATTGTATTTAAAATCCACTCTTAGATAGGACTCCTGTGACAGGGGGGACGACATCTAACACAGTTTGTAACTGACCACAACTTATCAGACCCCTGGAGGTTTCTTAACCCAAACTCAAGAACATATTCGTTCTACTCACCAGTGCATCATAGCTACTCAAGAATTGATTATTTTTTTATAGATAATAACTTCTTGCCTACGATTAAATCGTGCAAATATGACACAATTGTTATCTCCGACCATACTTCTCTAGTCTTGGAGCTAAAATCATTAAGCCCCTCGCAGATGGCGTCTTAACCCTCTTCTATTGGCAGACGAGAACTGCACAGAATTTATATCCAAACAAATCAGCTTCTTCCTAGAGACAAACACATCCTCAGAGGTTTCTGCAGGAACACTCTGGGAAACTCTAAAGGCCTTCTTAAAAGGACAGATTATCTCATATCTTTCCCACAGAAATAAATTAGAAACCAAGAAAGCGTCAGAGCTAAGAAGCGAAATTACTAGAATAGATGAAGAACAAGCCAGGCATCCAAGTGAAGCTCTTCATAGGAAAAGGCAGGTTCAGCATACAGAACTCAACATCTTGACAACTAAAGAAACTGAACAACTTATTTATAAGTCAAGACATCATTACTATGAACATGGAGGAAAAGCTAAAAAGCTCAACAAATTCACAAACAAGAAGTTCGCAATGCAATCCCAGTAATCACCAACACGAATGGAGAAGAAATCATTGACCATAAAAATATAATGCGCACATTTAGAGAATATTATAAATTATTATTATAAATCCTTATATTCCACTTCAAAGAGGTCCTCTGTGGAGTTCAAAGAAGACAACACACAATCTAATGCATTTCTGGATACCATTACAGACACCACAAATAGATGCTTTAAGTGCTGAGGAACTGGATAAACCTCTGACCCTATCAGAATCAGTAGAAGCTGTAAAGTCACTTCAAAGCGGGAAATCAGCAGGCCCTGATGATACCCCCGTAGAATTTTATAAGAAATTCTCTACTCGGCTAGCTCCTCTCTTATTGGCAACACTTACAGAAGCTAGAGACAATCAAATTCTACCTCAAACTTTTTGTCAAGCATTAATCTCTGTCTTTCCTAAACAAAATAAGGACTTGTTACAATGTGCATCACACAGACCAATCCTGAATAATAATGTTAAGATACTCTCAAAAATCATAGCTGGAAGGATGGAGAAAGTGCTGCCCTTGGTAATATCACAGGATCAAACTGGATTTATTAAAGGCCAGCACTTATCTTCCAATCTCCGACGCCTGTTTAATGTAATATATTCACCAGCAAAGTCAAACACCCCAGAGATGATATTATCATTAGACGCAGAAAAAGCATTTGATATGATTGAGTGGAACTACCTTTTCACTGCATTGGAGAAATTTGGGTTTGGCCCGAATATTTGTGCATGGATCAAACTACTGTATACCAATCCAGAAGCTTCAGTTTGTATTAGCAACATTTGTTCAGACTACTTCAAGCTAGAACGTGGCACCAGACAAGGATGCCCCTTGTCATCACTGCTATTTGCAATCGCCATTGAACCACTGGAGGCTCACTGTCGAAATTCTTATCAGATAAAGGGGATTATCAGAGAAGGACTGGATTGGAAAATTTCTCTATATGCAGATGATATGGTTTTGTATATATTAGACCCAGAAAACACTGTGCCTGCAGTTTTAACAGCACTCACAGAATTTCAAAAGATATCTGGTCTCAGAATTAATTTGAATAAAAGTATACTCTTTCCAGTGAATTCACAAGCATATAATATTAGATTGGACATCCTACCTTTTACCATAGCAGATCAGTTTAAATACCTTGGGGTAAATATCACAAGTAAACATAAAGCTCTTTATCAACAAAATTTTGCCGTCTGTATTGAAAAAATTAAGCAAAACTTGCATAGATGGTCAACCCTTCATCTCACTCTAGCCGGAAGAATTAATGTTGTTAAGATGAATATCCTTCCTAAACTTTTTTTTATTTCAGAACATTCCAATATATATCAATAAATCGTTCTTTAAGCAATTAGATTCAACTATAACCTCATTTGTTTGGAACTCATAACACTCACGTATCGAAGAGCGACCCTACAAAGACCTCAGGTAAAAGGTGGCATGGCTTTAACTAATTTTCAGTTTTATTACTGGGCAGCAAACATACAAGCCATAAAAACCTGGACACAAAAAAATGAACATACACAGGCTTGGCCCGCAATAGAAATAAAATCCTGTAGTACTACTTTATACTCCCTGCTCTGCGCTCCAATAAATGCAAGTTATCACAAATATACTAATAACCCAATTGTGCTTTACTCACTCAGAATATGGTAGCAACTTAGAAAGCATTTTAAGATGGAAAATCTTTTATCTGTGGCACCTCTGCAAGAGAACCACCTCTTTCAACCCTTGCAAACATATCCAGTTTTTAATACCTGGAAAAGATTTGGGATTAAATTGCTCAGAGATCTTTATATAGACAATATCTTTGCATCCTTTGAACAATTACGTTCCAAATTCAACCTCCCAGCTACACATTTCTTTCACTATCTTCAAATTAGAAATTTTGTTAAACAGAAACTGCCCGATTTTCCTCATCTCGTACCCTCCACCATGCTGGAAAAAATACTGCTCAGTTTCAAGGAATTAGACACCATTTCCGCATTATATAAAATCTTATTAGAATCCCTTGCTTTCAAAGATCCAAGAGGACATTGGAAAAAGATCTCTTGATCAATATATCAGAAATGGAGTGGAAGGTAGCATTGCAGAGAATTCACTCGAGCTCCATATGCGCAAAGCATAGAATCATTCAACTAAAAATTATATATGGAGCTCATCTGTCTCGCTTAAAACTGTCCAAAATGTTTCCAGGGCAAGATCCAACCTGTGAACGCTGCAACCAAGCTCCTGCCTCACTGGGTCGCATGTTTTGTGCCTGCACCAAATTAACATCATTTTGGACCAAAATTTTTAAGTGCCTTTCAGACAGCCTCCTAACCCATTAACAGCTGTGTTCGGTGTTCTTCCAGACGGACTTGAAGTGGAGAAGGACAAGCAAACGGTGATTGCATTCACTACACTTCTGGCACGCAGACTTATTTTGTTAAGTTGGAAGAATCCTAACTCAGATCCTCTGATAAGTCAGTGGGAAACCGATGTTTTATATTATTTGAAATTGGAAAAAATCAAATTCTCAGTTACAGGATCTGTACAGAATTTTTTCAAAACCTGGCCGGAGCTAATCAATAATATTTTAGAATAAGAAGAAATAATTATTTCCGCATTTCTTTCCCTTCTCCATTTTTTTTATTTACCTATATATATATTTTTTCCTTTCTTTTGTTTATTTTTGCCCTATTAAAAAGCCCTAAGCAATTCTCCTTTGGCCATGCTCTCGTTCTCATGGATGGGGTTTGATTTGTCTTCAGTTCTTTTTTGTATAAATTGATCTATTTGTATGGAATGATTACAATAAATTTAAAAAAAAAAAAAGTAATGGCTTACTCCTTCGCCCCAGCCCCGACCCCTCCTAATGTTTTAACAAGCCATTTTTAATTGTTAACATTCAGAAACAAACTGGAAAACAAGACCGAGCTAAAAGTGAAAAACAATGTTTTATTTAATCAGCAACTTGCCAGGCCAGAATTTTCTGTTTACAGAGAGGAGATATGGAGGGTTTTGCATAGTTTATTGGACTAATTCTTTTAAACCTATAAATGAGTAAGAAAAAAGGAGCACATAGTACACTGTGCCACTTACTTGGCTGTTTGTCAGTCATAATTGTTTAACTTATGAATGCTGTCTTATTGCAGTCCATAGAGCCATCCAGTCTTTGATGTAACATTTAAGAACTTGGTAAAAGATTGTTTTCCTGTTGTACCTTAGACTTGGTTTAGATGTGCTCTGCTATAGTGTCTTGACATGTGAATGTTTCAAAAGGATAAATCAGAAGGCTAAGTATTTTTCCTCTGATATTCAAATGTCTCATCCTTCAGTTATGTTCAGTGTTTTGAATAATGCATGTGTGGAATGATAAGGTAATTAGTGAACTTTGTAAGGAAATAGTAACTTGTCATAAAGCATTTACTCTCATGAAAACTACATTCAGCATATAGTCTGTGCATCTCAAGATTTTGTATGTGCTGTTAAGACATGTTTTTTTTTTTGTTTAGAGTATAAGAAGGCACGAGCTGATATCAAGAAAAAATCTTCTGACACCATAAAGCTTCAGAAGAAAGTGAGAAAAGGTAAGTTCTCATACTTGTGTTTGCATCAGAAGATTAAGTTGCTGTCCATTTTGTCATCTTCAACTTTGATAAAACTGACTATTTGTCATGTTGTCAGTCATATTCTGTGTGATGTAAAACTCATCAAATTTTTTTTTTGGTCACTTTTTTCTTTTTATATGGTTGTCTGATGTTGTCAATTTACATGACTGAAAATTACTTGGCATGTCTAATTTACTGACCGGGTGCTGACCTTCTAGTACAGTTGTGCATGCCCTTTCTGAAAGCCAATAGTGTCCTGGCAGACAGTGCTGGTACTATAAGAAGAGTTACTAGCCATTACGAATTGAGCTTCAGTCAGTTTGATTTTATCAGAGATAGTCATGGAGTAGTTGGAGTGAATTACTAGCTCAGATTTTGATAGCGTGTCACCAACTGCCTCCTATTTTCTAGGGTTTTTAAGTGAAGACTTTGACTGAAAATTTCTGGAAATTTTTCATAATGTGACATACTCTGTATAAAACTGCCTTTCAGTGCTCCTCCAGGCAGTCCTGCATTCTTTTGCCTAACTTTTTGAGCTTGCATATGTGCTGTTTTTTTAGAACTTGATATCAATCCTGTTTACTTTAGAGGTAGGTCTTATTTTTCCCAGTGTCTCCTGTAAGCCTGTTCAGCTTTATGAATAGTTTTTTGTAGGGATGCACCGATACCGAAACGGGTATCTGGTATCGGCCTCGATACCACATTTTCTAAAGTACTCGTACTCGTTAAAAGTCCCCCGATACTGGGGACCGATACCATGGTCTGAGAAATGTCTATGTTTGAGCGGTGTGTAAGGGGTTAATCACAGGCGCCGAGTGCCCGCCCCCAGGCCCCGGCTGCAGCTCAGAGCGGGGAGAAGGCGAGGCGAGACACGTCAGCCGTGTGGAACTATTTCAAAGTGAATGAAGACGACAAAACAAAGGCGGACTGCAAATTGTGCTCAGCGAAATTGTCCAGAGGTGGCTCAAAAGGTAGCGCATTTAACACAAGTAATTTAATCAAGCACCTAAAATCCCAACACGACAACGAGTACAAAGAGTTTACCCACGCTTCTAAACCAACACAACCCACGCTGCAGCAAACTCTTGCAAGACGAGAGAAAATGTCCAGAGACAATCCACGTGCTGTGAAAATAACACAGGCAATTATCGAGTACATTGCATTGAGTGACCAGCCACTCTCGGAGGTAGAAAATGTGGGATTCCTGCGTCTCCTCCATGTTCTGGAGCCCAGATATGATGTCCCAAGCCGCCGCTACATGACTGACACGGAGCTGCCTAAACTACACGACTCCGTGAAAAAACATATCCACAGCCTACTGCAAGCCTCCTCTGCGTTTAGTTTCACCACGGATATTTGGACAAGCAATGTTAGCCCCGTGTCGCTAATTAGCCTAACCTTCCAGTGGATAGACGAGAGTTTCTTGTTTTTTTTGTTAAATTATATGACTAAAGCTGTTACTTGTAAATTTAAATCATGTTTTTATTAAGTACTCGGTATCGGCGAGTACTGAAATGCAAGTACTCGTACTCGTACTCGTTTTCCAAAAAAGTGGTATCGGTGCATCCCTAGTTTTTTGGATATCTGTTCGCACAATTTCCCCCGGAATGAAACATGGACAGTTTTTAAGCTCTTATTTATTTTGATACTCTTAGTAATGCCATATCTTCAGTATTCCTTGTTCTGTAGTTCTCCTTTCCTTTCACTGCCTAGCTGTTTCAGGTTAAAGTGGTATTTTTTCTGCTAAATTATATAGACAGTTAAAGCAGTTATTTTTATTGTATACAATGAAAACAGTTTTCTGGATAAGCCCCACAAAGATAATTACTCAAGCAATTAACACGTTTCAAAATACAAGTCTATTGTAGAATGTAAGCAAAATATTCTTTTTGAAAGCTGATACATTCTTAACCATGCACTCAGATCCTTTACCAAACTGTTCTATGAAGCACTGTGTAATATAGCTATATTAGAAGAATGTGTTACAAATCAAACATGGTGCTTCTGTTGAAAAACTGAAATTCAAACAGCTTTTTTTTGTTCTCCAGTAGCATATATACAGGTGCTGGTCATAAAATTAGAATATTATGACAAAGTTGATTTATTTCAGTAACTCTATTCAAAAAGTGAAACTTGTATATTAGATTCATTCATTACACACAGACTGATGTATTTCAAATGTTTATTTCTTTTAATGTTGATGATTATAACTGACAACTAATGAAAGTCCCAAATTCAGTATCTCAGAAAATTAGAATATCAATTAAGACCAATGCAAAAAAAGGATTTTTAGAAATGTTGGCCAACTGAAAGGTATGAACATGAAAAGTATGAGCATGTACAGCACTCAATATGTAGTTGGGGCTCCTTTGGCCTGGATTACTGCAGCAATGCGGCGTGGCATGGAGTCGATCAGTCTGTGGCACTGCTCAGGTGTTATGAGAGCCCATGTTGCTCTGATAGTGGCCTTCAGCTCTTCTGAATTGTTGGGTCTGGCGTATTGCATCTTCCTCTTCACAATACCCCATAGATTTTCTATGGGGTTAAGGTCAGGCGAGTTTGCTGGCCAATCAAGAACAGGGATACCATGGTCCTTAAACCAGGTACTGGTAGCTTTGGCACCGTGTGCAGGTGCCAGGTCCTGTTGGAAAATGAAATCTGCATCTCCATAAAGTTCGTCAGCAGCAGGAAGCATGAAGAGCTCTAAAACTTCCTGGTAGACAGCTGCGTTGACCTTGGACCTCAGAAAACACAATGAACCAACACCAGCAGATGACATGGCACCCCAAACCATCACTGACTGTGGAAACTTTACACTGGACCTCACGCAACGTGGATTCTGTGCCTCTCCTCTCTTCCTCCAGACTCTGGGACCTTGATTTCCAAAGGAAATGCAAAATTTACTTTCATCAGAAAGCAGCAGTCCAGTCCTTTTTGTCTTCAGCCCAGGCGAGACGCTTCTGACGCTGTCTCTTGTTCAGGAATGGCTTGACACATGGAATGTGACAGCTGAAACCAATGTCTTGCATACGTCTGTGCGGGGTGGTTCTTGTACCACTGACTCCAGCTGCAGTCCACTCTTTGTGAATATCCCCCACATTTTTGAATGGGTTTTGTTTCACAATCCTCTCTAGGGTGCGGTTATCCCTATTGCTTGTACACTTTTTTCTACCACATCTTGTCCTTCCCTTCGCCTCTCTATTAATGTGCTTGGACAAAGAGCTCTGTGAACAGCCAGCCTCTTTAGCAATGACCTTTTGTGTCTTGCCCTCCTTGTGCAAGGTGTCAATGGTCGTCTTTTGGACAACTGTCAAGTCAGCAGTCTTCCCCATGATTGTGTAGCCTACAGAACTAGACTGAGAGACCATTTAAAGGCTTTGCAGATGTTTTGAGTTAATTAGCTGATTAGTGTGGCACCAGGTGTCTTCAATACTGAACCTTTTCACAATATTCTAATTTTCCGAGATACTGAATTTGGGACTTTCATTAGTTGTCAGTTATAATCATCAACATTAAAAGAAATAAACATTTGAAATACATCAGTCTGTGTGTAATGAATGAATCTAATATACAAGTTTCACTTTTTGAATGGAATTACTGAAATAAATCAAATTTGTCATGATATTCTAATTTTATGACCAGCACCTGTACACTATAGGTAGTTGGTTATACATATTATAAACTGAAACAGTAATTAAAATTGAGTCTGTGTAGTAGTTTCACGGGTCTTGATATTTATTTCATAATTTTAGATTCCCCCACAATTGGGGAGTTATCCAGATTGGCTTGTTACATTTGAATCATAGAATAATAATATCAATAATTCTTTAAATTTACAGTTAGGTCCATAAATATTTGGACAGAGACAACTTTTTTCAAATTTTGGTTCTGTATATTACCACAATGAATTTTAAATGAAACAATTCAGATGCAGTCGAAGTGCAGACTCTCAGCTTTAATTCAGTGGGGTGATCAAAACAATTGTGTAAAAATGTGAGGCAACTAAAGGAGCATTTTTTTAACACAATCCCTTCATTTCTGGGGCTCAAAAGTAATTGGACAAATTAAATAACTGGAAATAAAATGTTCATTTCTAATACTTGGTTGAAAACACTTTGCTGGCAATGACAGCCTGAAGTCTTGAACTCATGGACATCACCAGATGCTGGGTTCTCTCCTTTTTAATGCTCTGCCAGGCCTTTATTGCAGCAGCTTTCAGTTGCTGTTTGTTTGTGGGCCTTTCTGTCTGAAGTTTAGTCTTCAACAAGTGAAATGCATGCTCAATTGGGTTAAGATCAGGTGACTGATTTGGTCATTCAAGAATTGTCCACTTCTTTGCTTTAATAAACTCCTGGGTTGCTTTGGCTGTACGTTTTGGGTCATTGTCCATCTGTATCATGAAACGGTGCCCAATCAATTTAAATGCATTTAGATGGATTTGAGCAGACAGTATGCCTCTGAACACCTCAGAATTCAATAGGCTGCTTCTGTCCTGTGTCACATCATCAATAAACACTAGTATCCCAGTGCCACTGGCAGCTATGCACGCCCAAGCCATCACACTGCCTCCACTGTGTTTTACAGATGATGTGGTATGCTTTGGATAATGAGCTGTTCCACGCCTTCTCCATACTTTTTTCTTGCCATCATTCTGGTAGAGGTTGATCTTGGTTTCATCTGTCCAAAGAATGTTTTTCCAGAACTGTGCTGGCTTTTTTAGATGTTCTTTAGCAAAGTCCAATCTAGCCTTTCTATTCTTGAGGCTTATGAGTGGCTTGCACCTTGCAGTGCACCCTCTGTATTTATTTTCATGCAGTCTTCTCTTTATGGTAGACTTGGATATTGATATGCCTACTCCCTGGAGAGTGCTGTTGTGAAGGGGTTTCTCTTCACCATGGAAATGATTCTGCGATCATCCACCACTGATGTCTTTTGTGGATGTCCAGGTCTTTTTACGTTGCTGAGTTCACCAGTGCTTGCTTTCTTTCTCAGGATGTACCAAACTAGATTTTGCCACTTGTAATATTGTAGCAAAATACTCGGATGGGTTTTTTCTGTTTTCGCAGCTTAAGGATGGCACCACACCTCAAATCAACTCCAGGCCCTTTTATCTGCTTAATTGATAATGACATAATGACGGACTTGCCCACACCTGCCCATGAAATAGCCTTTGAGTCAATTGTCCAATTACCTTTGAGCCCCTGAAATGAAGGGATTGTGTTAAAAAAAATGCTTTAGTTGCCTCACATTTTTATGCAATTGTTTTGTTCACCCCACTGAATTAACTCTTTTAGGGCGGATGTCGACTTTTGTCGACAGGAGTGGTTGAAGGCTAATGTCGTCAAAAGTCTACATCCAGGGATAGGGGGCGACAATCAGCTGTTAACACTAGAATTACCAGAGTCTACGAAAAAACTCGTAGATCCGGCCCACCTTAAAACCGTTCTCACCTCTCTTTTGTCTTCTAAATGTGCCGATTAAGAGGAGCAGCGAGCAGCCGGCTATTCCATCCCCCACCGTCGCAGAACGTTCACTAAGTTATCCCAGCTCATGGCTTGTTTGATTATCTGGGAGTGACTGAACTGCTGGAGTTTTAGAATAGAAATAATAGATCGCTATTTGGAATACTTGCATTTCATGCGTGTTCCGTTTCTACAGTAATCTGTGTAAACACATTGCTAAAACAGAAACTTTTTCATATTTTAGTAATGTTACAAAATGTAGAATGTGTAAAGCCCGAGTTCCTAAGATCAAATAAACACTTCCACAAAAGCTTCACACACCGTATAACAGTTTCCGTGGCGTAGCGCGCTAAGATTTGCTTCTCAGACCGAGTAGCTTTTCTTTGCCTCACAAACATGAGTTCAATTCCCCGCTGGGGATAAAGTGTTACTTCTTTTTTTTGTTTTTAACCTCAAACGGACATAAAATTTGTAAATTGGTATGCACTGTCAGTTAATGAGATCGTTATATTTTCATGTGGGATGCTCCTTTTAAAATATTTTTTTAACAATTGAGACTGCAATTAACATGAACAACTGTCCTTATAACTTATTTTTTTCAAGATCCATAACACACAGACAGACAGAGCACTGCGTAATACAGAGACAGACAGGCAGAGTACATGTGCCTTCCCTGTTTGTTTGTATATCTCTGCCTGTCTGTCTCTGTATTACGCAGTGCTCTGTCTGTCTGTGTGTTATGGATCTTGAAAAAAATAAGTTATAAGGATGGTTTGCTGACTTGGGGCACCACTGCCTTACTGTGCCACAGAGACGCGAGTTCGATTCCCAGCTTTGAAGAAAGTGTTTTTTTTTCCTCAAACGGACATTGAATTTATAAATTGGTATGCACTGTAAATCGTTAACTTTAAAATATCAATCGCGGTTATTTCTGTTGATTAATTCATGCTTTTTTACTTAGAGTCAGAACAGGAGCTTTTTCAGCTTATTCAGCTTCTGATCTGACTCAAACAGCGCCAGTATAACTTCACACCCAACCTGACGCTGTTCGTTTTCAAATAATATTGCATTACTTCGACGATGTTTTCTGATTGGTACTATTCGCGTCATAAAATGATTTCTTCAAAACGTCACATATATTTGTCTTTCTTTTTTTAAAATGTGCGTTGTAGCACTCAGCAACTGGCCACCTGCATGTTCTTGCACACACTAAACAAGACAGCGCTATATGCCAGGGGTGTCAAACGTACGGCCCGCGGGCCAAAACCGGCCCACTAGGGGGTTCAATCCGGCCCACTGGATGAATTTTGAAAGTAAAAAAATTAATAAAAGACACGAACTCGAAATTCGTAATAAAATGCAATTCCTAAATCATCCGCTAGGGTGTTAGTCAGATGAGAGGGGCGCACTGTGTTAGTCAAAGGGGAGGGGTGCACTGTTTTAATTAGAGTAAAAGAAGCAACAGCTCTGTCACTCTGTAGGCTACATTATTTTCTACTCACCTTGACACCCTCATTAGCCAAAATGTCTTTGTCAAAAAGGAGAAAAGTGGATACCGAGTGTAGGGTTTTCCAAGAGAAATGGACCACTTCCTATTTATTCACAGAGATAAATGGGAAACCTGTGTGCTTGGTGTGTAATCAACAAGTGTCGGTGCTCAAGGAATATAATATTCGGCGCCACTATGAGACTCATCATGGTGGAAAATACGACATCTTGCAAGGACGACTGAGGAGAGAGAAGATAAATGAATTGCTGGTGGGTCTGAGAAAACAGCAGTCAATTTTCACTCGGAGCCGAGAGGTCAGTGAAGCAGCAGTAAAAGCCACCTACGTAATTGCTAACGAAATAGCATTAGCATCAAAGCCGTATTCCGACGGTGAGTTTGTTAAAAGATGCATGATGAAGGCTGCAGAACTCGTGTGTCCTGAGAAGCGACAAGCATTTGCCAACATTAGTCTGACGAGAAACACTATGGCAGAGAGGATATCGGAACTATCGGCTGATTTAGACAGGCAGTTGAAACACAAGGTCAAGTCATTTCTTGCATTTTCTGTTGCAATTGATGAGAGCACTGACATTACAGACGTTGCTCAACTGGCCATATTTATTCGTGGAGTTGATGACGCATTGACCGTCACTGAGGAGTTCCTTGAGTTGGTGCCTATGAGTGACACCACAACAGCTGAGGACATTTTCGGCTCTGTGGTTGGCGCGCTGGACAGAGTCGGGGTGGACTGGTCCCGCGCCGTCAGCCTGGCTACAGATGGCGCGCCATCAATGATCGGAAGAAAAGCAGGTGTTGTGACAAAATTCAGAGAGAAAGTACAAGCCGCTAATGGAGGAGATGGTTTCTGGACATTTCACTGTATTTTGCACCAGGAGGCATTGTGTTGCAAGTCGTTAAAAATGGATCACGTCATGGAGGTGGTTGTCCGAACTGTTAATTTCATCCGAGCCAGAGGCCTGAATCATCGTCAGTTTGACTGCCTTCTCAGTGACAATCACGTTACTAATACCCTGCCATACTACACTGAAGTAAGGTGGTTAAGCAGAGGTGCTGTGCTGAGGCGTTTCTTTGATCTACGCGAGGAAATCGGACAGTTCATGGAGAAAAAAGGAAATCCAGTGATGGAATTACAATGTCAGGAATGGCTGCAGGACCTTGCATTTCTGGTGGATATTACAGAGCACTTGAATATTCTGAACAAAATGTTGCAAGGCCGCAAAAAAGTTGTCACACAGTTTTATGACAGCATATGTGCATTCAAGTTGAAGCTGACTTTGTGGGAGACACAGCTGTCAAGTGGTGACCCTGCACATTTCCCTTGCCTAAGAGAGGTATGTGCAGCAGGCATTAATGCTGACATGAAACGGTATAAAAACAAGATTGCAGGATTGCTGTGTGAGTTTGAGAAACGGTTTCAGATCTTTGGTGAACTCGAGAAAGAATTTGCAGTTTTTCGCTCACCCTTCACAGTCAAAGCTTCTGATGTCCCTGTCGACATCCAACTAGAGATAATTGATTTGCAATGTGATGCAGATTTGAAGGGCAAGTTTGCCTCAGTGGGCTTGGACACATTTTATCAATATCTCTTGCCAGGGTACCCCAAATTAACAGCCCTGGCTGCAAAAATTTTGTGCATTTTTGGGACAACCTACCTTTGTGAACAAGTTTTCTCAGTAATGAACATCAATAAAACAAAATTGCGCTCAAGGCTCACAAACAAGCACTTAGATGACATTCTGAGATTGGCTACTAGTCAGGACATGACACCTGATATTGATGCACTTGTGCAGACCAAAAGATGCCAAGTTTCAGGAGCAAAAACAAAGTAGTCTAGATGTGATTAACTCCTTTACAATATTGCTTCAGACACCGATTGCACTTAAAGAATTCAGTTCTGTGAAAATGAATTCTTGCTGTAGAAATAGTTAAAAAATGTTAAATTTAATGTAAGTTAACAGCTTCACTACAAAAGAGTTTGGTTTGGTGGAATCCTATTGTTCATGTAATGCCATAAATTTTAAGGTGCAGTACTATATTTTTCAGTTCCAAATACCTCTGACTTAAAGTTTTGTTTGTATTTGTGCAAACACTTGTTTTAAGAAATCTGAGGTTGTTTATATGTTTTGATATGTTGATATGTTTTGTAAAACATTTCATTAAATATGAAGATTTTCTAATGTACTTGTACTTCTTTGCACGAAAACAAAGGGAAAAAACATGGACTTACTATTATTTATAGGTAATTATGTTATGAATACTGCTCCGGCCCACTTGACATCTAATTAGGCTGTATGTGGCCCCTGAACCAAAATGAGTTTGACACCCCTGCTATATGCAATCATCAGATTCAAATGTTAAGTTATATAGCACAGAATGGAAATCAGCAGTTCTTAGCATTCCACCATGCAAGCTGTCATATCAACCGCCTACTGTAACTTGCTTTCTTTTTTCTTCGGTTATAGTCTTGAATAAAAGTGCACTTGTTTTGTTATACTTTTACATCAACATATGTTCCTGTGTTTGAGCTACATGGGCATGCTCAAAAAATACACGTATAATGCCACGAAAAGTGCATGCAGACACTTCAGTTCGCAAGCATTGGTACGACAATGCAGTCACAAGTACACTGCAGGGCTTTAGCGCGTCTTTATGTGAAAACAGCATCAGATGGGGAGTGTCTGATGATTGCATATGGCACTGAAGTTACTGCTCTTTACTATGCTTTCCTCTGCATGTCCTGGAGTACAAAAGAAACAGCATACAGCAACATGTGGGGACTGGCAATATTGGGGGAAAAAAACACGCGGTCGTATGTATCGTGATACACTGCAGAACTATAGAGCGTCTTTATGTAAAAACAGCAGTGTCAGGTGGGGGGCGGTAGGGATGGATCCTGAATGCGACTGAGACAATGAAAAGTGAATTTTAAAAAAATAAAGCTAACCCTTACAAATATCATAAATTACACCAGCTGTTACAGACTGAAATCAAATGTATCTTTTTATTCTAAAATAGTGAAAATAAGAACACTTCTCAAATGGGAGTTGTGCAAGATCGAACTCATGACTTTCTGATTCCCAGTCAGCGACTGATACTGTTACGCCACGGAAGCAGCGATAGTTAATTCATATCAATGTCTCACACTAAGGCGGGTTTTTTTGGCGGTGGCTTTTTTTTGTACCTTTTGTGAAAGTGTTTCTTTGATATTTGGAATTCAGGCTTCATACATTATATAGTTTATGCCTACATTTTGTCAATTGCTACTAGAATATATAACACGTTTCTGTTTTAACAATTTGTTTACACGCATTTCATATGTGTTGCATTTCTACAGTAATCTGTGTGTTTCAAATAACAATCTTATTATTTCTACTCTAAAACTCCACTTCACTCCCAGGTAATCAATCAAGGCATGAGCTGGGAAAAGCCTGTTTACGTTCTAAGTCGTTGGGGGGATGGAATAGCCAGCTGCTGGCAGCATGTCTTTATCAGTACATTTAGATGACAAAAGACGCTGGCGGAGAGGTGAGAAAGGTTTTAAGAAGCAATTTAAGGTGGGCCGGATATACGAGTTTTTTCGTAGGCTCTGGTAATTCTAGTGTTAATGGCGACAAATCTCACTGTCACGTCACAGGCATTCCCTCTGTGCTTGGAGGAATGCTAGACTCGTTGACTCGGCAACTAAACCTTGCGTGTGCGTGAGTTGTGAAATGTAAACAAAGGCAAGATGGCACCGACATGTGAAAAGGCAGCGAAGCAAGTGCAGAAAAGAAAACACTCGGCAGACGATGTTTTGCGCATTATCGCGGAGTCGAACTCTTGATTTTTCAGAATCGGATTTTATTGGCAGTGATCAGGAGATCGAGCAAGAGAGTGAGAAGCAGGCATCAGCTGATCAGACACCAGCCGATGCCGCGCCAGCGGATCTGCTGCCAGTTAAGTGCCTTCGCGCAGCCGATGCATCTACGGCAAGGTTCGCATGGGATAAATACACAGACATTGATCCGTTGAGAGCCGATCTGGCTACCGGAGTTTACAAGACGGCATGGCTTGCTGTTGGACACGACAGATCACCAGCTGCTGTACTTCAGGCTGCTCTCTCCTGATGCTGCTTTTCAGCTACTGTCAGACGAGACAAACAGGTAGGCAGAGATTTTTTTTGAATCGCGGGCTGCGTTTGCATCGCATTCTTGTTTTTCAAAGTGGAAACCCACAACGAAAGACTAGATGAAGCGTGCTGTGGCATTACAAATAGAGATGGGACAGAACTGGTGATATAACTTCAGGGAGCATTGGTCCAAACGTGTTTTGTCCCCTGGTGGCTTAGGTACGTGCTGCTGCAAAGTTTTATTCACTTCTGTAATAAACAGAAGCAAATCCCATGGGGTGAGCCAGGCTATAATGCCATACATAAAGTTCATAAAGTTTCAGAAGATGAAAAGAGGTGACAATACGGTTTTCATGCAGGCAGAAAACTTGGTGGCAGTGGCATGGCACGATGGCAAATGGGTGACTTGTCTCTGTACAGTACACACTGACAATATATGTGAGAGAGTGCAGCAACAGACAATTGAAAAATAGGCATCAAAACAACACATATTGTAAGGAGTGCAATGTGGCAATGACTGAAATTGGCTGCTTTGAGCGAGATCAGACTTTGCTGTGTAAAATGTATGTGATATGTATGTGAAATCATAGAGAATTCAGGCTCATACAACATGCAAGACAGTAACATTTGTCAAAAGTAAATATTTTTTGTTGATTTGATATGTTAAACAATTGCTTTGTGTTCTTTTTTAAAAAATGTTAGTTTTTGGAAAAATATTCAGCCCTGGGAGAAAAGAAACAAAAAAAAATTAGCCCTAAAAGAGTTGAAGCTGAAAGTCTGCACTTCAACTGCATCTAAGTTGTTTAATTTAAAATTCATTGTGGAAATGTACAGAACCAAAATTAGAAAAAAGTTGTCTCTGTCCAAATATTTATGGACCTAACTGTATATAGCACTTTTGTCACTGCTCGAAGGGCTGTGCACAAAAGGAGGACCTGGGACACAAACCCAAGATCTCCTAACTACGAGGCAGCAGCACTACCACTGCGCCAACTAGTTGGGTAATATCTCAGATTTAGATAATGTTTCCTGATTATCTTTAATTTTTTTTTTAATATTATATCTATGTCGTTATGGAAGCCCACCACCTTGATAGAGTTAGCACTGATATGTGTTGGAAGGGTGAAAGATGTAAAAGGTTTAACCATGATTTGTGCAGCTTTGAAATGTAAATGTTATTAAAATAAAGAAGGAATATACTTAGACCCCAAGCTGAACATTGTTTATTTTATGTAGTAAAAAAGTTAGATGCTTAGAACTTGAGTTCACTGTCACATACCGAATTTCTGAGCTGTTCTAGGTCATATAATTAAAACCCGAAGGTTTAATAGAACAGAGTTAAACTGGATTTGAGTCATCCACTTTGCTTATTAGAGTTGAGATATTTGGGTGAAGGTGATGAGCTTTACAGTATAAATACTCGGCTTGTTTACAATTTGTAATTGTGTCCAAAAAAAATGTAAAAATGACTTGCAAAAAAAAAAAAAAATCAAAAAGTACTGGCGGAGCTGTCAGATCATGTTGGGGAGCATTCACTGTTACAGTGCGTTGCCTCACCCACCAAATGACAAAACAGCTTGGGATCCTGGTTGGCAACCAAGGGAAGAGGCACGGTCCAGTCCCACCCACCCTCTATCTGCCCCAGCCAGGTGTTTCGTAGGTGTCCCCTTGACCTGGTCCAGCCACTCATGTCCTCAACAACGAGGATCCCAAAAGCCAGATCATCCTCTGGGAATCGCACTACATGTCGTAGTCCCGTAACTGACGCTTCCTCACAATGCAGGTAGTGTGCCTCATTCAGGACTCAGTGAGCAACTGCTCATTCGACACCAGTGGTTCCCAAGGATTCTCCAAAGACATACCGTACCAAAGGAGTCCAGTCTTCATCTGAGGACACTGGATAGCGTCCATATCTCACAACCATATAGCAAGACAGAAAGCACCAGGGGCCTCATGTATAAACGGTGTGTACGCCCGTTTCCACACTCGCATTGCAGTGTATTAAAACTAAACTTGCTGTAAAGCCACGCACATTTTCACACCAACTCAATCCTTGGCGTATGCAAGTTCTCTGCTCGGGTTTGCAAACTGGCGGGACCCAGCATCAAAGCAGTGCTTTTGTTCCAGTGTTGTTTCCCTTTCTTTTTTAGATGCACATCCATGACGGCTTTATCAAATACACTGAAATTAACCGCATATTGTTGATTAGTTTAAGGCATTTGATTGTAATCAACCCATAACAATATAATGGTCCATGGAATGGCCACACTATTCCAAATACCATAACTGTTTTAGCATTGTTACTCTCAGGTATTTATCCCACTGTATCTGAGTGTGAAATCACAGCTCTCAAGCAGCTGATCAGAAAGAGAATTATCGGTATACAGCATCAAGCACACGCTGCCTCAGCCATGCGCTATTTGAACTGCTCTCATACGGCAAACGGTTCAAAGCCTTTCCTATAGGGACCTCTCGGTTTACAAATAGTTTCATCCCAAGAGCTCTAAACGCACACAATCAGTCCATCAAGTGCTCCTTGTAGAACTGTTTGTACCTATAAGTACAATTACCTTACTGTAAACGTGCAATACAGTTATAATATTGCACAACCTGAGCCACTTTATAAAGTGTGTATTTACATATGATGACGATATCATTTTTAAGATGAAATGCAGCAAAATGTTTTTTACATTATACAGATACAATTTTAACATCATTTAAATCATTTTAACATCATTTAACATCATTTAAATCATTTAAAAGTAAACTTTTTAAATGTTCCTTAAAAGTTTTCAAGAATCTGCATTCCAAGCTTACAGATGGCTTGACATCTATTACAGAGCTGATTGTGTGGCAATTGGGTACTTATAGAAAGAAAAGCAAGGACAGGAATTGGGGGTTAGTACGTTTGAAAGAGACAGTACTGTAAATTATTTCACCGAAGGTCGCGCACGGCGCAGCAAGCATCTTGCATGAGGCAGGAACAATCTCTGGATGGGGCGCCAGCTCGTTACTGTCACTGCGCCACTGTGTTCCCATGTTTAATAATCTATATATTTAATTCACTAAGCCGGAAGACAAGTAGCCACCCATGGAAAGCACGCCGGAAGGGGTGTGGATTCACTAAGCCGCCGACAAGTAAGACACCCAAGACCATTGGATACGACGACAACTCGCAGAGCCACGCCCACCAACTCAGGCGCGACAAGTCTGAAAAAACGACATCATTTATGTTCAGCAGGGCTACAATACACATGCACCTCTGAGCCACGTTGACTTTTCGGTTACGAAGCACGACCGCGTGCACCATAGCAAACTGTTTTACACGCTACATACAGCAATTCGCATCCGCGACAAACATGTGTCTTCTTAGATGGTCCTGCAGGAACACGGAAGACGTTTCCCCACCCACCAACACTCCTTTTTTCCCGGCCCGCGTCTACCCTCGCTCTCTAGGCATTCACACTGCCTGCTCATGTGCCCGGACGCAAAAACCCACCGACCACCCAGTTAGTCCCTTTCGTCTGTGCTTTGAGTCCACATACACCTCTGAGCCACGTTGACATTTCATTATTATTTTCGGTTACGACACCGACCGCGTCCCCCATCGAAAACCTGCCTATCAGTCGGGTTTTTTTGGAAAACTGTCATTGATGAAACTGTTGCTCTCAAACTTCACAACATGGCTGTTGGCTTTGTTTGCCAGCATTGGGATAACTTCGGCGACGTGGTCACAAACTGCAACAATTCACCACACAAGGACGCCCTGTCTCTCGAGGCATTCACACTGCCAGAAGACAACAATGGGATACACAGAAAATAGCCATGTCAGTCAACGCAGATCAGACACCCAGGCAAACAACACTGAATAATCAATAGCTGCAACTACTTTGCCCGCCCCAACTCCTCATCTGAGTCGGTTTCGTCTGTGTTCAGCAGTGTTTCCCAAACTCAGTCCTAGTGAACCCCTGTGGCTGCAGGGTTTTGTTCCAACCAGATTCCTAATCATTAATGCCGGTGAAACTCATCAGGGATAAGTCGGTTTTTCAAACGCAGCCATGTAGCAGATTAGTCTAGCAGGATGTAATAATCCGAGATGAATGCGCACCCCCGCGCTGAGTGAAAAGCCAATGTATATTGAGTCTAGAAAACCTGATCAGCAAGTCTTTGATTGGCTGCAACAAAATGATGAAAGAACGGGCGCATTTTTTTCACACAAACTGAGTGGGTGGGTGTTAGTTAATTAGTTACTCAAAGGATTTCAAGATTTAATATGCACAATTGGTAACACTGTAAAAATGTTGCTCTCTCCAGAGTTCCATCTTTTCATTCACTTTCTGTTGTATTCTCAGACCAACTCGTTTTAGACAACTGTGTCTTTCCGGAAGTGTTTAGCATTCAATAAATAATTATGCATGATATTGAGCATTAACAGGTCTCTGATGCCCCTGGATGTCCCGTACTGCACGCGCACTACACTGAATGGATCAACCGGGGCTTGCATTTGTTCCCCACGAACGAGGAATTCCCAGGAAGTCCGGTTCATACGCTCCCACTGATTACGTCCCTACCCTTTATACCCAACCTCCGATACAACCCCCCCGATACTACCATGGTCGGGTGACACAAAACACGGCATCAATCCAGCTGTAAGCCGCGTTGACTGTTCATTTGCCTTCCATGGCCACCGCTTCAAATGTATTTCATTGAAATAACACTTCTTTCAATGTTATACAGATTCCTGCATCAGGTAACAGCACGTGCGCTACACTGAATGGATCAACGTGCGTCTATCCGGCGCAGAAAAGCGTGTGTAAGCCGTTGAACCCCATTCGTGCTGCAAACCGGGGAATTACCAGTAACTGCGTGTCATACGCTCGCACTGATTACGTCCCTGCCCTTTGTACATACTACCCCACGCTACTACCGTGGTCGGGTAACTTGGTGGATTATATATAGAAAAGCGCGGTGCATGTGGACTCTGCCCGAGCGCCGTCCACCCCCATCCCTAGGTCTGGGAGGAGAAGGCGCGATAGCGGTAGGCCAGTTTTCAGTCACGGACAATTGTGTGTTGGTTCGTTCCGTGCATTGTTACAATGTTACTTTTCTTGGTGATTTATTACATTACCCATTTTTCAAATGTTAATTTTCTCCCTGTGCTTAAAAATCATTAAAAAAAAGAGGCCTGATTATGCGGCGTATGGTACGCCGCGGGTTGGCTAGTATGCTTTAATTCTGATCATGAAAATGGTATCAGGTTTACATCTCAGTATTTAATTTATTCAGAGAGCTGTAATATCATGAATATAATGGATTCTGTGTCCTGTCGTAGGAAGAGAAAGCTCATTTAAGAAGCACGTAGTGATTCACACACAGAGCACATGGAAAAACACATACAATACAAAGCATTTAACGTGGTACTTTAGTTACAATGGTATTTGAGAAACTAGTAAATTAAACGATTTTAAGATGAAGTTTATGATGTTCTACTTTAATGACAAAATAAACTACGTGATTAAAATGGAAATTTCGAGATTAAAATTGACATTTTGAGCTTTTTTGCCACTGTGTGCCTATTTTTTGTCTTTTCTCTGTACCCTAATGAGCTTCCATTTGACTCTCAAATGATGGTGGGCTACGACTCGCCTTTTCACTGCAACATTGATATCTGACAACTTTTTTTATTTTGGACACTGTGCGACTTTGTGAACATGAACTTTCGAGTTTCTCCGACACACTGTCACTCAGTCAACTTCCTTTTGTTGTTTATACCACTGTTTAAACCAACAAATAACACATTTTTCCTTGCCTCCACTTGGTATTCGCTGAACTTCTTCTATTTTCCCCTGTGCTTTTGCCATTGTCTTTTCACAGAACGCTGAGCTTAAGGCCTATTTATATTGATTTGTATATTCAAAGAGGCGTAATTCTGGGAGGAGTTGGGGAGTGGCAGCAGGCACGTGCACGCACATTACTTTTTACGCTGACCGGGATTTATGTAGCGGAAGAACGTGGAAGTTGGAGTATGCACAGATTTATGCATCTGGATTTTTTTGTGCATACGCACATTTCCATTTTTGTCTGTACTCCACATTTTAGTGTGAATTCTACGCACGCCGTTATGCATGAGGCCCCAGGAATCTAAAGACTTGGATGATTCGCAGCCCCTGACCTTTTGCAAAGTTAAGAAACATAAAGCCACTTTCACCACGGTCACCAGACCAATAGGGATCGACACAATCCTAATAGCCAGCCCTGTCAGTGCCAGTGGCTGCATTGAAGTCACTCATGACCAGAGGGAGTGTCATCTCGTGGGAACCCATCAAGCACCGAGCAAAGTTGCAAGTAAAATGTCTCCCTCACTAAGACATCACTCACCGCTGAGACAACAGACAAGGCATCCAGAGAGTACCATAATCTTGAGTCTCTCATACGCTTGTTGAAAGGAGTCGTATCAAGACACAATCAGAAGAGTATCAAAATTGAGACCCGAGTGCTGCCGTGCAGCAGGTAACGCCTCAGCACTACAGCAGTTCTGATCCCCAACAGGTCTGACCCTATTGGCTCTCCGACAGTTTTGACTCTTTCTGTGAAGGGGGTCCCGAGGGCTTTCCCAATCCCTTTCATAATGCAAGCATCCTTCCTTTAGATGGCTGCAGCAGAGCTACTCCTGCAGAGAGCAGAAAGGAGTCCTGTGTGTCGTCTCAGAGCTGTGTGAAGCTTTTTTTTTTTTTTTTTATAATATATAACCGTGGCTGGAGTGACAATCCTGCCACCAAACCCCATAATTTCCCAGCAAGTTGGAGGACCACTTGCAAGGCCAGATGCAGTTTAATGTCATACGCAGGACAAAGGACCTTTAAGATAGGCCAAAATTAATGGATGTTTACCTTAAAGAAGTGTTTACTAGTAAAATTCTTCATTTATGCATTTTCTTTACTTTTCATCTGTAATCTGCACATTGAGTTTGCTTTTACTCCTTGGTAAATTATTTAGCTGAGTTTTAATAATTAACATATGAAACTCATAACATTACTAGAACGAATTTGCATCTTAAACCAGGTGAATTACAGGTTGAGTATTCCTAATCCGAAATGCCTGGGACCAGAAGTATTTCAGACTTTGGATATTTTCAGATTTTGCAATATTTGCACATACCTAATGAGGTAGTTAGGGCGACCTTTGATCAAGTAGGAAAATGCAGCAAAACCAGCTAATTCACGACTCAAGTATGTAGTAATTCATATCACTGAGCCGTCATTATGTGTATTGACATGACACATGACAAATATATTAAACCTTGTAAGTGATGAATATGATGTACAGACTGTATTTTATGTCCCTTTAAGAGGTCTAATTCTGTGTGTTTGCACTAAAGAACTTTGTTGGTTTTTCATCAATTTATTTAGGCTACCTGTTGTTGTTCTGGGAATTTCCAGGAGGTCTGGAATATCTCAGCTGAGTTTTGGCTCCTTCATGCCCGATATGCCTAACTGACTGAATAGACTCTACATTCAGTTTGTAAAAAAACAGAACATGTTTTTACCAACATAAAAATGCAATTTGCAGCAGTGTCCATTTTTCCCAACATAATCAGTGCAAAATACTGCACCCATTGCAATAAAAACACCTAGCTACAATGAAGCTGCTTTTGTTAACTGTAAGCTATGACATTTTCAATGATAGCGCAAGTGTTGTGATTTTGTTTCAGAAATCGTCGAATAGCATATTGAAAGTGTGTTGGCCGTTTTGCTGCTTCACAGGAGACCACAACCCTGGTTGTCAATCATGTGTTCTAGCTTTGTGGCACTTAACAGCACATACATTGTTCACATCCACTTGACAGTAGAAGAAAAAAAAATTAGAACTTAGATGCTGTCATGTCTGTACTCAAAACATTTTGCCATTTGGGGATGGGTATAGTGAACCCTAGTGTGAAATGAGCATTAGTAAGGCAGCTTTATGTGCAGTTTGATATTCTTGCAGTCATTTTGACATTGTAGCAGCTTGACAGCACCACCTTGTCCTGCATTTAAAAATAAGTTTATGCCTTTCTTATTAACATCCAAAGGAAATTATTTTGCTGTACATTTTTAAATGCTGTTGTAAGCATCATTGTTTCTTATGCTAGGTAAATAACAAACACTGTCTTCCCACTTAGGTGTATATAGCAAAATGCAGCCTTTTTCCTAGTCTTTTTTTTATTTTATGCTCTACTCTCATGTTGTGCAATATTCTCTAGTTTTGTTTGAGTGGGATTAGAATGTCTTGACATAAAGGGTCCCTTTGAATTTCTAAAATATCCTTCACATTCACATTTCTGTGCCATTTCACTATGGAATAGGAAAGTTAGTTTTATGGTCACACAACTCCATTCCGTATCTTGCAATCTTGTCTAACTGTGAGCATTTTTGTGTTACAAAATTTCATTTTAAAGAAAGATGTCTAAAATTGGCACTTTTTAATGATCATGCTGATTTTGGTACATGTGTTGATTTGTCTTGGCGTCTGTTTGGTGGTTTTACCCAAACCATACAAAGGCACCATTTGAAACCACTGAAAGCCAAATTATAAAGTGGCTTCTATGGTTGTTAAATTTGGAAAATTCCTTCATTTTCAGAGTGTTTGTCTATGCAGTTTTTTTTTTCTTGTACCAAGCACAAATGTGCTCTTTGAGGACTAAGCCGGGTTGGGCGGGAAATCTTGGAGGTCTGGGAAGCTCTGAAACATTTATGAAAGCCCTTAGTGTGTCATTATGATGAAGGGACTCTGTTCAAACTACTTTTGCAATTAGTTCTTTTAGAGTTAAACTGCTCCTTTCATTTGTTTAGTGACTGAGATTCTAGCTCAGCTTTAGCAAAAAACTGATGAAAAATAGCATTGAATTTTAAGAATTGAATTTTGCTTCTGAAAGGTCTTTTGATACTTTTGAATACATTACACATTGGCATAAATAGTTATATTATCTGCTTGATTTATGAAATTCCAAAATGGACCCGAGGTGCCTGAGCAAGTTGCACTACAGGATGTATGAGCTACATAATGTCTCTTTAATAATTTAGTGATATTGCTTCATGAGTTCTGAAATAACATGTCTTTAAAAGGTAGTCAAATTCATGCCATCATTAGTATATACATCCTTTAAGTTTGTCTGCTCAGGCATCTGTAGCAATTTGTTTTTAAATAATAATTTGATTGAGATCTGGGATTAAAGACACATTTATTGTTACTGTGTAGTTGAGTTTTTACCCATTTTGTTTATAGTATTATAAATGAAGTTGTTACAGTAAGGTTTATAATATGGGTCTAGTGGTCAGCTTATTTGATGATTCTGTTTGGATTCATAAATAACCTTTGCGCTGGTTGTATTTGAAATGATGTATTTCATGAAGTTTCTGTGTGTACCTTATTTCACGTTTGTGTTATCCTTGTGGGTTTCAATGGCACACTACCTTTACTTTAGTGGAAGTTTTTGGTTCACCAGTGATCTCGCTCTTGTAGGTTTCAACTACCTGTGTCACTAAAATGGATTAACTAAGATAAGAAAAAGGAAAGAGAGATCAGTACACAAGTAGTCTTACTGTTAAGCGGTATAGTATACTGGCATGATAGTTGGTGCCAGAATAATGTTTAAAACCTGATCACTGGCAATGCCGAGTTTTCCTTCCTGATCTTGAAGATGTACATGTTAGGTAAACTGGAAACTTTAAATTGAATAGAGGTGATTGGGAGGGTGATGTGTAACAACATTCTCAAACCTGCTTAATCCAATTTACATATAATCTGCTGGCGTGTTTTGCTCAAAGCAAGTATTTCCGTATTTCAGACAGAAAGTTAGTTTTTTTGAGTTCATTGTGTTTATTTCCTGTCCAGCTGACTTGAATTAAGTGAGAAGAAAGATTAAAATATTATTTACAGTATTTTTTCAGGTAAAATGGTTTCACTTTCATTTCAGCTGTCATTTTCAAAAAGATGTTATGCCTTTGACAGGGCAATTAATAGTAGGACATTCACCTTGTTGTCTTAAGTTTACTTTCGCCTGCGTTTTGGGGATCATTGTCATGCTGAAAGGTTAACTTTTAACTCAGATGTTCTTTTTTTTTTTTTTTTTTTATATAAGCAGTTTGAAATAGGTTCTCTTACAGTATTCATTGTTTTTCAATGCCTGATAGCATAGTGTTTTCACTACATACATAAGTATAGCATTTTCTTAAATATTGTCGTGCAAATGTTAACACTGCCATTTATTTCTTTGAAATTTTGTCAAAAAGGTCTGTCTTGGCCTCTTCTGACTATAAAACCTTTTCTTTCCTACGGTGAAATGAGTTCACTGTCAAACTTTTTGCTGAATTCTATGAGTGTATAACATGGATTTGTTTCAGTAGTAGGTAGCTTCTTTTTTGGCAACCTCTCGTGTATGGGCAGAGTGGTGCTTCTGAGGCTAGGGATCTGTTCTGGCAGTCGGAAAGGTTGCTGATTCAAATTCCATAAACATCAGAAGTGACTCATTGGGCCCTTGAACAAGGCCCTTAACCTGCAGTTGCTTCGTCCCAGGTATGAAGTTAATCTGCTTCCAGCCTTGCATGCAGGTCCTCCAACTTATCTTCGGGGTTGGTGGCAGGACTGGCACTCCAGTGTTCCAGTATGGTTCTGAGGTGTCACCCATTGCATGGCTGCACTCTGGTCCCAATCCATGTGGTTCTTCAACTGGTGGGTGTGGCAACGCGCTATTGTGCTCCCAACCTAATCTCTCTCTCTCTCTCTCTCTCTCTCTCTCTCTCTCTCTCTCTCTGAATAAATGACCCCCAGATTCTTTACTTCTACCCATATTTATTAAAGAATCTATAATTCATTTCTGAGATTGTCTGTTTTTTTTCTCTTGTTTAGTTTAAAGAAAACAGTACTCATCCATTTTTTATGACAGTAAAACATTAGGTCATGTGAGGCTGTTGATAGATAAATCCATGTGCCCTTGGCGTAGTTGTGTTTCACTTTGTATTAAAATGAAGATGTGTGTTTCTCAAGCATTTCATGCAGCTGGTAAAGTGGTGGAAAAAGTTGGCAAGGTTGTATGTTTGTGTGTATGTTTTTTTTTTTTGTTTTTTTTTTTTTAATTGTGCTTTTGAGTACTTTTACGCAACTGAGAATACCTTTAGAAAGGTAGTCTTTTTAGCTGCTGCTTTCACTGATTTATATCATGCATTTTGTGCTATGAACACATTTTTCTGCATTTGTGCTGTTAGTATATTTATATTGTAAACCTTTTGCTCTGACTACAGTATGCCTTCCTTTCAGTTTTAGTATGACACATAGATGTTGAATTTTGCACCCAAATGTATGATTTATCTAGCTGTATAAAGGCTGTCTGAAAACACACTAGCTGATCTGCTTATACCCTTGCATTCCCCTTTAGTAATACCTTCATAAGGTTGGTCTAAAAGGCAGAATTGGACAAACTTATTCTTACAGGTACACAATGGATGTTGGTTTTCTTGTAACCATTCTGGTGGAAACTCTGGTGCATTCCTCCCAAGCCTTTCCACCCATGATCAGCTATGCATACTGTATTTATAAGCAAGATAAAAATTTAAAATGTACATGTTCTGATTACTTGGAGCTTTGAGATAAAATGAACTAATTTTGAATTAATATTAAATGTTAATTTCATTAGTCCATCACTGTTAGGGTTAGTTTCTTTAACTAGATGGCCTCACTCTAGATTTAAGTTTGTTACTCAGAAAAAACAATGCCATGTGTTACTTGGTATTTTTTTTTTTTTTTTTTTTTTTTTGAGTATAAGCTCCAGCACAGTTGCACTTTGTATGCATAGTATGAAAGGACTGGAGTGGCCACACTACTACCCTCGAGTCAGTGAAATATCTACATTAAGGCATCTTAAAACGACATGTTGACAATCTCGATGACCTTTCTTACACACACACACAAGTGAGCAGCAAAGGCTGGTCTACAGACACATTCCACTCCTCACAGACTGTTTTTGTTGCTGTTTGTTATTGTCTGGCTTGGATATGATGGGTTTGGTCTGCTTTCTGCCTAGAATGCAGCTTTCTTTCCTTTTTGGACAATAAAAGAAAATCCTTGCTTTTTAAATTTTTTGAAGCCTGCCCTGTGAAGTTCTTGGTATCTCTTTGTAATATATACAAGTACTCCTGCTGACTGCTGGGGTGTCCGTTCAAGTGCATGTAATGTGTCTTTTTGTAGCTTGCTAGGTTATATTAGCTCTCACCCACCCACAAGTATTTGTGTAGATGTACAGACAATGTGCCTTAAACAGACCAACAACACTTTTTTGTTACCATGTGATATCTTATTCATCCAAATTTCAATCTTTTGGTTGGTCTGTGTCATAGTAAGAACCCCTTTAAATTTGTAAAAACATGCTTAAACTACATTGGATCCAGTTTGAGTTGTAATGTTTTTTGTCTGGAGTAATTTGTGAAACTTTGCATAGTCTGCTCAGGCATATCTGTTTAGCGCCAGTCATGCTGGACTCTCCCTCAGTTATCTTTCATGTTGGGTCACTTTATAAACTGTAAAAACATCCCACTAGTGCATTTTAGGTCACATAAGCTTGTTCTTCCCCTTTATTGTAATAAAAATAAGTTTACAGATTTAATTAGTGATATATAGTACTATATTGTGGAAAAGCAAATTTGCAATTATGTGCAGTACCTGCTAGTTTACTTTAGTATTGAAACTATGTACATTATCGTAAAGTGTAATTAGTTTACCATGTGGTCATGTATAAATTGTTTAACCTGTAATATGTGTGATTTTAAACTTTGCAGTAATTTTTCCAAAAGTTAAAAAAAAAAATCCTCAACAATTGCTTTAGTATTGAAACTATGTACATTATCGTAAAGTGTAATTAGTTTACCATGTGGTCATGTATAAATTGTTTAACCTGTAATATGTGTGATTTTAAACTTTGCAGTAATTTTTCCAAAAGTTAAAAAAAAAATCCTCAACAATTGAAAATCCAACAATAATTAATATATGAATGTACTTGAAACTTAAGATGGAAAAATGAATGTTGCTGTTATCAGTACATCTACAGCTTTCACATAATTTAGCATCATAAAGTTTAGATTTGATATTACAGAATTTTTTACATATTACACAAATTAAAATATTCTCTGTAATTTTAATATTTAATTTGCATCAAAAATTCAACTGCCAAGAGATCTACAAGATAACAGCCAATATAAACAAAGTCAGCAATTGATGAATTTAAATTGTATTAAAAGCAGGTGCTTCTGTTAAATTGAAACCAGTTATTTGAAGTCCAGTCATTAAGATAAGGCAAATAACTTCCAATATACTTAAAATAATTTAAAAAAGAAAGGTTGTGCAGACTTAAGATGTTCATTATGTACACTATAATGTTTGAGGGGAAGGGAGGTTAGGAACAGGCTTTAATACCACTCACATTTGCATGACGAAAACTGGCTAAAGTCAGCATGCAAGTTAGAAAGTAAATGCATCATCATTTTGGTGCAAATGTGAACACAAATCTCATGACTATGATAGCCTTGCATTAATTCAGGATTCAGGGAGGAGCAGATGAGAAATTCAGAATCATTCAGCTGCAGATGGATTTAATGTTGATGTCATTTTATATCACTTTTAGTCATGGACTATGTCAGATTTGCTAATTTTTCTCACCACGTCATGTCAATTTAGATGAGTAAAAATTGCAGTCCATGTCACATTTACTAACTGAGTGCTGACTTTATACCACAGTTGTGCTTGCCCCTTTTTCTGACAGCCATTAGTGTTCCGCCTGGTGGTGCTGGCACTATGAAAAGCTATGGCAAGTTCATCAGCAATCTCTGCTCTTACCGTCATCTCCTGTCATGGTATTTAAAACATGTAACATCAGACAGATGAGTCTCTCAAGTGTTATTTTGCAAAACAATAAATAAAATATTACCTTATCATAATAGTGAAAATGAAATGATTTAATTAATATCAGAAGGTTGCCAAAGCATAACCTATATATTGATTAAATCAAAGGAAAACATTCCTTGTCTAAGTCAGTAACACTTAGTAGGGATTCTATGATCAGATTTTTTTAAAAGTCTGATACTGATCACTGATTTCATGTTACTGAATTGTCTGATTCTATAACTTCTATTTATTAATTTATTCTCCAAATATACATCAGTACACGTATAGCGAAAAGTCACTTGTTAGCATAACTATTTGTTATAATTACTATATTTGTTTAAAAAAAAAAAACTTAAAATTCGAATTCAGTGTTGTTGGCTTAGTGTTTGAAAGTCCCAAATTTCACCAAGTAACCATAACAACCCCTTGGCCATAAAGGTAATATTAAAAAAAGATGGCAGTGACAACAAAAGCACATGAGTGGACCATGAAAGAACAGCACTAAAGGAAGTTATTGTAGTACAGGGGTGTTAAAACCCAGATCCTGGAAGCCCACAGTGACGGTTTTTGTTCTCGACACTTATTTAGTAACCAGTTACTACTGCTAATGAATTGGTTTGGTTGCTGGTTAAGGGGGAAAGAAGGATTGTGAGTCTTAAAGTAAATAAAATCAGGACAAGGGAAACAAAGGAGTTTGAATCTTAAAAAGTAAATAAAATTAATGCAAACAGTGTATTACCATTAGAAAGCAGTACTTTGTTAATAATTAAAACAATTAAATAAAATAGTTAAATTAAAACCTACACCTATTGTGTTCTGTTTGACACCCCCTTGTAGTATTTGATATAGAATGTGCATATAGTACCATTAGTTCATCTTCATAAAAGAATTATTGTAAAGCAGAAAAGTTACTCTAGGTACCTGTGTTCATAATGTGATGAAGGACACAAAATACTGTTTTCTTGATGCTCATTATTAAAGGCTTAACTATTTCTTGCTTATTAATCCCATACTCTCATTATTCCTCATCTCCACGTTCCTATGCATATCAAAGTTGATGGAACACTATAGTTAACTTCCACAAGTGCAACAGTGTGATTAATAGTGATTGTAGAAGACCCCCACCTTATGGATCTAAGCGAATTTGGTACCACGGTGGTTGGGCAGCAGCAGTCTGATTATTGTAAATAAATACCAAAGTAAATCTATATTGGCAGATGTTTCTGTAGGATTCAAGTCTCACTTTTCTCTGATGTGAATTTGTGGACCACAGTTGATCTGTAGACCACTCTTTAATAGCCACCAATACAAGTTTATAACCTGGTTTGCTAACACAATATTTTAGCTAACATTAGCCAGTCAATTAGAATATAACCATGCATTTCTGTTTCTATCTAGTGTAACTTTAATTTTTTTCAATAGTTTTTAAATCGGCCTATCAAATATGGGCTGCTGTTTTTGTGGTGGTGTATTGTTTGTATTTGCAGAAGATTTACACTGGTCACTCTTGCTATTTTATGAATTATAGCATTTAAAAAGTACATTAGATAGAATCAGTGTGTTAAAGCTAAATTTTAGTATGATAGTGACTTACTAGGTACTTACTAAATCATCAGTAATGTTACACATAAATTTGGGATCATTTTTTTGCCCCGCAGTTGGTTTTTTACTTGGAAAATGTTTTAATCTTGGGGGTATTTTTGCCCTTTGCCCCCATTATTTCCATTATTGACAGTCCAAGGATAAATGTAATTAATACTACTTTTCTCTCTTAAAAATTGAATGTTTCAGTACACATAACTAGTTTTATGAAGGTTTATATCCATAACTATACAACTTTCAAGCAGAGTTCTTAGAAACTTTCCTTTAAAACAGTATGTGTCATGCCATTTTTTTTTTAAGATGTAATGATATATACATTTTATACTTGGTAAAATATGATGAAACTGGAACAGGTAAAGGAATTACTACGTTAACCTTTGGCAAATAGTCTGTCTCCCTCCTGTACAAAATATGGTATGCTTTAATTTACATTAAAACCTTGGAAGGGTGCTGTAATTAGTAATAAGAATCCAGTAATATTTCTGAAGTATTACTATAATTACTGGTGCTGATAGTATAAAAGATGTTCTGTCACAAAAAATTTGTGATTTCCAATCATGCTTCATGACACATCAGTCTACTAATATTTCTTCATTTCTTAATGTTTTTGACTAGTAAAGATTTCATTCTAGGAAAAGGATGTATTTTTGTGAGTGGATGAAACAATAAAATTGGAAAAATGTTTATAGTCATTATGCCTCTATTTATGCTCAGTTGTGCCAACAATTTTGAGAGAATGCTGCCATCTATTGGTGAAATCCAAGATTTACAGTCGGAGCAACTGCTTGAGCCTCTTGGTACGATTTACTGCAAAGTAAAAAGTGGTTGCAGAAAAAAGTCCCAAAAGTAAACAGAGGTTCATTAAAATGAATGTTTAAATATGATAGATGAAAACCAATAATTCACAAGCAAAAACTCACATTTCAATGTGGATGATTTTTCTGAATATTTCTTCTTTTTAACCAAATTATTTAACTCTGTATTTTCCACTATTACCATACTGTTTGAGTAGGGATTTACATTATACAGTTATTATAGATCAATTTGAGACATTTTCATTGTTAAATAAATATTGCACAGATATATCTAAATTAGTAAACGAATAATAGGCAGCAACTTCTTTTCTTGTCTTTATAAAATTCTAAGTTATGCTTATAGGGGCATTATACTCATTTACCTATTATCATTCAAGAATTACTGCAGAACTGCAACTTTCAATTCCTACTTAATGTGCTGTAGCTGGATTGATTGAGCAACTCAGATTACCTTGAGCCCTTTCTACAGAAGGACAGACATATTCTCACTTTAGTCCTGGTTCTCTTATAGACTACACATTTGCATCTAGGATTTTATGTATTTTATTACATGCAACGTTCATTCTCTCTTGGTAAGTCTTTAAGGCCCTGACTCAACTCCAAAGTACAGTTGAGGCCAAAATTCACCATTTAATTCTTAACGTTAACTTATTATATAGGTGAAAGTTAGAGATTGTCCATTAATCTAAGAGTACTTGTTATTAATGTCAAGCATGGATGCAGTAGTCATATACAGTTGAAGTCAGAAGTTTAGATACACTTAGATTCCTTAAATCTCATTTTATAACTCCTCCACAGATTTTATGCTGACAAACTACCAAATATTAATAAAGTGCATGTAAACTTGTGACCCACTGGAATTATGATAATAATAGGGACATAATTGGGGAAAAAAATTACTTGTACCCTGCACAAAGTAGATGTATTAAACAATATGCCAAATTTACAGTTTGTTAGGTTTAGTTAATTTTGTTCTCTAATCAGTGTAAAGGATAATGGAATAAGAGCCAAGAGCACCTCATAAAAGTAATACAATCTTACAACCTGAGAATGATAAAAAGATTGTGAAAGTAAGGTAGATGGACAGCAAAATCAAGTATTAAAAATTGTAAATCACATTTATTAGAGAATTACTTGTTTCATAGGTGTTTGTTGTGAAACTTTTAAACCTTTAGGATTTATTTATTTATTTATTCATTCAAGTGAGTCTTCTTCACTGTTCTTATCATTTAGGCAAAGATGATGCCCGTCTGCAGCTAGACAGTGCCTTGCAAGACGTCAATGACAAATACATGCTGTTAGAAGAAACAGAGAAGCGTGCTGTATGCCGGGCTCTGATTGAGGAGCGTAGCCGTTTTTGCTCATTTGTCTCCATGTTGAGGCCTGTGCTGGTGGGTAGCTACATGTATTTAGCAATTGAGTCATCCAATAAAAATGTGGTCACTTTTAAAATGTCATTTTGTTTCCTTTACCAGGATGAGGAGATTGGAATGCTGGGAGAAGTGACACACCTTCAGTCAATATTGGAAGATCTTACAACCTTAACACTAGAGCCTAACAAATTGCCCCCAGCAAGTGAGCAGGTTAGTTAGTGACGAGTAGGAAACAATTTGTTTTAAAGTTTTTACATTCTTTACATTTTACATTTTTTATATTTTCTTGTGTATTTGTCAGAAGTGTAAATATAAGCTTGCTTTCTCCATGAAATGTGGACTTTCAAACAATAATAATACATTTTATTTATATAGCGCCTTTCTCATGCTCAAGGTGCTTCAGAGTTTTAGAAAAAACAGCAGGGTATATATCACATTGGATACAAATGTTTTCCTGAATAGAACAATGAAACAGATAACAAAGCATTAAATAGGATAAAGAACAATAAACCAGAGTAAAATACTAAATTCAATACTAAAAGAAAAACCTAACAAACTAATTTGTGATACAACACACACACATTATCCTGAGCACCTGGACAGAGAGGTAAACTGAAAGAAAGGGCAGAATGTTAAGTTAAAAGCCTTCCTAAATAGATGAGTTTTAAGTTGTTTTTTAAAAGAATGAATGGAGTCAGCTGATCTAAATAATTTCAGGATGTCCCTGCCCAGGATTGGTTCCTGCCTTGTGACCTGTGTTGGCTGGGATTGGCTCCAGCAGACCCCCGTGACCCTGTGTTCGGATTCAGCGGGTTGGAAAATGGATGGATGGATGTCATTCTAAAGTCTGGGTGTTATGGAGCTGAATGCCCTGTCACTCAAAGAGTGCAGGTTAGTGTGAGGAACAACAAGATTACCAGAATCAGAGGACCTTAGTAGGCAAACAGGAGCATAGTGATTTAGAAGGTCACTGATATAGTCCGGTGCAAGGCCATTTAAAGCTTAATAGAATTTTATATTCAATCCTGTAAGACACAGGGAGCCAGTGAAGGCGAAGCTGGATGGTTATGATGTGCTCACTGTTGCTGGTTCGAGTAAGGACTCTTGCAGCAGAGTTTTGAATCAACTGGAGCTGTAATAGAAGATTAGAAGGGGGCACCTCCCAGCAGTGAGTTACAATAATCGATGCAGGATGTGATAAAAGCATGGACAAGTGTGAAGACAAACGCCTGTGTCATGTCATTGATCATTAATTTGATGTTAGTCGCAATTGCACTAACTATAGTAACTATAAGTCAGTCATGTTTATTTTACGACAAGGAACAAATCCAGATCTCTCTGAACAGTGTAAAGTTCTGATGGTGGATACAGTAGTTTAAGGATACTACTTCTATTGTCCACCGTGTAATGCTGTATTCTTATGTTAAGGAAACCGGTAAGTTAACATAGTTCTGAGAGGTGTACAAGGTTATTGATTTTCTGCTCAGTTTATATTGTGAGGTTTCTAAACTCTTTTGGGACTGTCCTCAATGGGACAACACGCAGAAGAGCGTCCTGAAGCGCGACCCCCGCATCTGTGGAAGATCTGTTTATCCATTGTCAGTGCAACCGCAAGCTCACAGCACTGCAGTGGCTCGCCACTAAAGCAAATCCAAGACAATCGCAGACGTGCCATTAGCGGTTGTTGTTGATTAGGTAATGCAAGGAATATTATTAATGCGGGAAACAGTATTACACTTGGGTTCTGTGTTTTGGAGAGTGGTAGACCCTGCTACAATAAATAACCATGCTGTTCCTGTTTCAAGCTGAATAAGGTCGGTTTTGCTAAAGTACTGAGATTTAGCCTAGTGTTTTGGGGTGCAAGACACTGACTCACTCATCACATGGTACCAGGAGTGGGGTCCTTGCACCAATGAATCCCCAAGAAGTACAGCAACCCTCGGGGCAAGATGAACCTCCGGCAGATGCCCCTTCCCTGGCACAGCCACGAGATGTGCTGCTGAAGATGGCTCCCTCAGACGACCCTGAGTGTTTCCTATTCTGCTCTGAACACACGGCAACATTGATGCGCTTGGACAGGGGAGCCTGGGGAGCTACCTTGGGCCCTGTTTTTAACTGGAGAAACTTTCCATGCTGTATGAAATCTCCCTCCCGTAAGGCTCGATGATTATGACTTCCTGAAGCAACAGATCCTCCTCCGCACGGCTGTGAGCCCAGTGGCCAAGGGGCGCTAGTTTCATCTGTGGCATATTGATCTGGATCGCCCTGTACGAGGACAGATCCAGGGCTTAGTGGACCTGATACAAAGCTGGATCTGGGGAGACCCTTTCAAGCACATTGTGGAGAAGCTCGCTATCGATGCAGTCCTGTCAGGGATAGACGAGAGCCTTTGTGATGAAATGCTACAGAATGACGCCCACTCGCTGCACAAGCCACCTGGAAACAATGGCCACCCAGGCTTGACTCAGATTTCGATCCAACCAGCACAGACCTTCAGTATCACCAGCGCCACGGGTGAAAGACACCATATTATGAACACCATTATGTAGACTGAACGCAGCTGCTTTCACTGTGATCAACTGAGACATTTGGCTCGGGAGTGCCACCTCCTGCCTACGCAAACAATGGCTATCGTTCTGGCCCAGGTATGCGGTTCGCAAGTTTCCCCCAAAATGTTAAAGGAGGACAGTTTTAAGGTCTCTATTATGTTGGCCAGATGGGAATTTTTCGGCACTGTTAGACTCTGGTAACGACCTCTGCATAGTCCACCATGACTTGTTCCTGCAGACCCATTATAAGACCACAGACAAAGTGAACATCTGTTGCATCCATGGGGACATTAAAACATATAAGACTATATTACTCCCTCTGAAATTTAAAGGGAAGAATTTTTAAGGTTTGGATTGCCACATCAGACACCTCACGCTGGCCACTCCTAATAGGAAAAAGGAATATCCTCTTCTCACGGCTCTTGGCCACCTGCAGGGCACCTTCCCCCATAGTGGATAGAGAGAGGCTAACCGCAGGCAGCATCAATCAAGGAACCGGGTTTGAAATTGAGCTGGAGTTGTCCAGCGAGGTGGGGGACAAATCCTCAAGTGAAGACACTGGACAGCTGCATCGAACACAAAGGAAGCAGAGTGCGCCATCCAGGCAGAGTTTCCTCGTCTACAACGAGCCAACAACAACTTGGATTTTCCATTCAGACAAGCCCGTGTCACAAATGACTCTTACTATCTGGAGAGTGAGGATCTGCATTTTAAAACACCACATTTTTTATTTAAGGATGGTTTTCTGTATTGGTTGATGGACGTATCGAGTAGTTGGTAGTACCAAGTGAGCATAGGGAGAAGGTTTTAAAAATTGCTCACATTCAAGTTTTGGGGCGTCACCTCAGTTTGGAAAAGATGAGGGAACGCATTTCAAAACGCTTTTATTGGGTGAATATATGCCGGGATGTGGAGCAATTTTGTTAGGCCTGTACCGACTGTCAAATAGTTTCCGCTCACAGACCCGCCATGGCACCCCCTGTAATGATGCCTGTTTTAGACGTCCCCTTCGAAAGGGTTGGATTAGATATTGTTGGCAGCTTCTCAGGAGTAAAAGTGGCTTTCAGTATATGCTCGTGTTAATCGATTATGCCACAAGATACCCAGAAGTAGCTGTACTACAATGGGCAGACGCCTGGACTATTGCATAAGCACTCTTGGATATGTTCACATATATTGGTATCCCTTACAAGATCCTCACTGATCAGGGCACACTCTTTATGTCTCGCATCATGAAGCAGCTATGTGAAAGTTTTAGCATCAAACACTCCATGGTTAATCATCCGCAGACAAATGGCCTGGGTGAACAATATAATAAAACCCTGAAACCGATGATTCGGCTGGTGGCCCATAACGATCCAACCTCTTGGGATACGGTAGTGCCTTTCTCCCTGTTTGCTGTCTGGGAGGCCCCGCAAGCATCCAGGGAATTTTTCGGGAAGAATGGACGGGGACTCGCGACACACCTAGTGGGGAGAGGTTTGTCAACCGTGTCGTTTCGCTGCAAGAGCAAACTGTCCTCTATTGTGGAACATCAGCAGCGTGAGCAGGAGGCACAGAAACATAATTATGATCAGATGAGTAAACTTTGCATGTTTAAGAAGGGGGATCGCGTGCTGGTGTCGATCCCATCCGATCCACTTAAATTTTGGGCCAAATGGCAAGGGCCAGCAGTGATAGAAGAGTGTATGTCCCCAGTAAATTATAAAGTCAGAATTCCCGGGTGACAGAAAACCATGCAAATTTTGCATATTAATCTTTTAAAGGAGTGGCTCAACTGTCATGAAGTCATGGTCATGGGCACACTGGTCCCCCAGACAGGTCGCCACTGGGGACAGTTTAACTGACACCCAAAAAGCTGAATTGCTATCGTTGATCGAGGGGAATTCGGACGTCTTTCTGGCAGCTCTTGGCCAGATGACAAATTCAGAACACAGGATTGCCACTCCACCCGGTGTTACTATACAGGTGTCCCTGTATCGCCTACCAGAAGCAACACGGAAAGTGATACACGAGGAAGTCCGCCAGATGCTTCAATTGGGTGTTATTCAGCCAAGTAAGAGCAAATGGCGAAGACCAGTTGTACTCGTCTCAAAGCCGGACAGTTCAGTTCTGTATTGATTTTAGGCATTTGAATAAGATTTCCAAGTTATATGCATTCCCGATGCCGTGTTTGGACGAGCTGTTAGAAAAGCTCAGGCAGGCTTCTTATATCTCCACACTAGACCTCACAAAGAGTTATTGGCAGGTCCCCTTGGAGGAGTCTAGTTGCAAGAAGACCACATTCGGCACTCCAGATGGGTTGTTTGAATTTACGGCGCTCTCTTTTGGTCTCCATGGTGCACCATTAACCTTTCAGCAAACAATGGACCAGATCCTGCATCCCCATTCCGTGTACACAGGTGCCTATCTTGACAATGTCACTTTCTGTAGCGACTGGGATTCTCCTCTTGTCCACCTTCGGATGGTGCTTGACAGTTTATAGCTGGCAGGGTTGACGGCCAACCCTAAGAAGCGCAAGCTGGATATGTTGCAAACCCACTATCTGGATAATTCCATGGGGAAGGGTTTGCTCAATCCTCAAATGGACAAGGTGGGAGAGGTGCTTGCATATCCCCGTCCTGAAACACAAAGGCAGGTTCATGCCTTTCTCTGGCTCACGGGGTATTACAGGTGGTTTATTCCCAATTTTGCACATTGCTGGGGCAACCGCAGGCTCACAGCACTGCAGCAGCTCGCCGCCAAAACAAATCCAAGCCAATTGCAGTCATGCTATAAGCGGCCGTTGTCGATGGGTGATGCAGGGAACATTATAAATGCAGGGAACAATATTACTTGGCCACTAACGCTGTGGCTGTGTATAGGAGAGTGGTAGATCCCGCTACAATAAATAACCGTGCTGTTCCTGTTTCAAGTTGAATAAAGCTGGTTTTGCTAAAGTACCGTGACTCAGCCTCGTGTTTTGAGCTGCAAGACAGTGACTCACCCATCACAATATAAAGAGCAATTAAAAAACTGATCTGTTTTGTCTGTGCTTTTGTGAAGGTAAGAAGCAAAGAATACCGTTTGATGGGTTTCTGTCACTTCAAATACTACACTATGTAAAATGTGCTTATTGTACCTATACTATAGATATATAGATAGAAATTTGTCTCTAGGGGAAAATTTGGCTTTTTACAGAAGCTCTTTAATTACATATACAGGCAAAATTAATAAATGTTTTGCATGTCCTCAGAATGTGTTTAGTGCTGTAGACTTTATCTTAGTAGTCATCCTGCAGATCAATTGAAAAGTTAATTTACTGCATACCCTCAATCCTCAGAGTTTTTAATCGTTTTTTGGAGCTTTTAACATGCTGACAAAAATTATTGTTGGTCTCTCTGCAAAGATCCATAAGGCCAGAAGGTGGAGTAAGATGTTTTTGTAGAAAGCATCTATACATAGAAAGGTCTGGTGATCGTGCAACAGCTTAAGGAATTCTCTCAAACTGACAAACAAAGAAAGGGTTGCATCCCTGACAGGAAGGAGGCTAAGTAAAGCTATTAGAAAACGTCTAGGCTTTACTGGCTTAAGCTAGCTTTAGATGCCTGTGGGCGTGAGGTGCATAGTGACAGGATAACTATTTCCTTTGCTGGTCATTGGTAGTTAGCAGCTTGAAATAAGCACAAGCAAGTATTGCTTATAGCTCTGTTTTTCCGTTTCTTGTACAGGTTATCCTGGACCTGAAAGGTTCAGATTATAACTACACCTACCAAACCCCGCCAGCATCCCCAGGCAGCACCATATCCCGAAAAGGCAGCATCAGCAGGTAAACAAGATGGTAAAAGTATATTAGCAAGGGCAGTGGCCTCCTATAGTTCAAATCCTCAATTCACATATTTGTGATTTTTAATAAGTCGCTTGTGTATAAGTTCAAAGTTTTAATTTGTGCTGTTTTCCTACATAACTTGCTGAAATATATTGATATTAACCATCTTCGTTAAGTTAATCTTGTTAATTTTATGGAAGATAATCATGAAGTTTGTATTTCCTCTTCTGACACAGTAACTATCAGAATGCCTCTATGCGGCATGTTCCTTCTTTGGATTCTATCTCAAGCTCCACAGAAGCACTTCATCTTCGACCGCCATCAGCTGTAATTCCTGATGGTATGAGTCAGGTAAAAAACTAAGGATTTTTCTTGAAAAATTTGCTGGTATTCCTGTGTATATGAATCTACTGATGACTGAGAAATAAGTTTATAATGATAGATGAATTACTCGGTGTGCTGAAGTATGCTTTGATTTTTTGGAATGTTTTTCTTTTTGAGCTATTCTTGCTTCAAATTACAAGCAAATTTCTCCACTTGCAAAAAATCACATTTAGTTTAGAATTGTATAAGATGTAAAACTTGGTCAGCAGTTTGTGTTCAGTAGAGCAGAATTATGAATGGCTTTGGAGGTAAATAAAAATATATTACCAGGCCTGGTAAGCTATTCATATGACACCTCCTTTACCATTAATACTCTTTTTGATTTGTGTATTAATGTTCCTCTGCTGCTTGTCATCTCAAAGTTTGTGATCATAAGAGAGTGGTTAAAGTAAATGTGCAATCATTGCATTTCATTGTTTGTGTTTTGTGTAGTGTACCTTCATTTGGGCGAATGTCTGTGTTATCCTTGATGAGTGGTTTCCTTGTGATTTCACAGTTTAGTGTAAAGAAAAATTAAGAATTCTGAAATGTTAATATCTCTGAAGCATTATGTCCTTCTGTGTAACTGTTGCTGCAAGTGTAGCACTGTTACCACTTCTAAGTTTCGTTCTTTCTTTCTAAAAAAAATGGCCTTCTGAAAAAACTTAATCAGTAAATCACCATTTGTAAATATGTCCCCCCATTTGCATTCTCATTCATTGCCTGCAGAGGTCAGCCAGCTCCCTTTCGTCAGAGACCTCTGAACCTTGCCTTTCGCCCACTGAGCACGGTGGCTCTCCTTCTTCAATGAGTTCGAGTCCAGCCATGGGGCCTGGCATGGTGGCACTTAGCAAGGTGATCTTTCTCTGGCCATATTTGCAGTTGTCTTCCTGCATGGCCAAATATGTTCTTTGTCCCATGACTTGCAAGTTTGTTTTGCTGTACAATTTCTCTGTGGTTCAGTGATGTGGCTTGCTTGTTGTTATTTTTTTGTTTTGTGGCATGTTTACTGTTGTGCTCTTGGCTTAGGAATGACTCAAAAAGGATTAGTTGTGCTTAAGTACAAAAGGGCCTGGTTATGTTTTGAAGCTGCAGTTTATATCAGTGTCTGTTTGTATTAATCAATGTATGAAAATCCTCGGAGCATTTTTTAAGGGGCCTTTGTGATGTCAGAGGTTTTCAAGCTTGTTATTCAAGCCATCAATGAATCTTTCTTATTATTTGACAGGACCAAATTGTGATGATAAATAATCTTCCTCAGAAGTTAGGGACTGACTATCCTAGTACTGAAAATGGAATGGTGATGCCTCCTCCACAGAATGCCTATACACAAGCCAGTGACCGTCACAGAATCATGAACACCTCCGTGGTGGGAAAGGTAATATTGCAGTTTATGCTGTAGTTTATAATATAATAATGGATGAATCATAAGTATGGGCTGTGCAGATTTATTTATTGCAGCCATTTTTGTTTAGACCTGCTTGTAGCACTTAGTTATGATGTCAGTTTACTCAAATAACTAGTAATAGTTAAATGATAATAATAATAGTGCATAATGTATTAGTGTTTTTTAAGTTGTCATTTATCAAATAAAACTGGCATTTTGTTTGGCTGCATCATGACTATGTGTATTTGCCCCATTCATTACTGAAATACTAGTTACCAATCATTACTAATTTTTTGGCGCTATGAATGAAAACAATGTTTTGGTTTGAAAGGCTAAAACACGTTTGAGTTGTCAAAAATTGTTTTATGAGATATTTTTTGTTACTTGCAACAGGGAAGGATCTACGTGAGACGCTCCCAGGACATGTATGGTATGAAGTAATCATAAAAGCTTCAATCTTTAAAAAAAAAAAAAAACCTTTGAAATTACTCGGTAAATACCTTATTTCATAGGTGAAAAATCTTCAACCATTGCATTTTTATTTTATACTACTTTTATACTACTTTATGCTCAAAGAGATGCTTACAACAGCTTCAGGTCACAATGCTGCCTTAGCTTTCTGGGACAATTTGTTTCATTTGCATAATTCATGTAGGGATTTAGCATTTATTTCCATTGTGGGATTCCCACGAGGACTCTAGCTTCCTTCAAAGAAATGTCTTTGGTTAATTAAGAACTACAGTGATCCCTCGCTATATCGTGCTTCGCCTTTCACGGCTTCACTCCATCGCGGATTTTATATGTAAGCATATTTAAATATATATCGCGGATTTTTCGCTGCTTCGCGGGTTTCTGCGGACAATGGGTCTTTTAATTTCTGGTACATGCTTCCTCAGTTGGTTTGCCCAGTTGATTTCATACAAGGGACGCTATTGGCAGATGGCTGAGAAGCTACCCAACTTACTTTCTCTCTCTCTCTCTCTCTCTCTCTTGCGCTGACGTAGGGGGGTGTGAGCAGGGGGGCTGTTCGCACACCTAGACGATAGGGACGTTCCTACCTTCTGTGTGCAGCTGTTTCCTGAAGGACATGCTGCACGGTGCTTCGCATACTTAAAAGCTCAAAGGGCACGTATTGATTTTTGTTTGGAAAACAAACTCTGTCTCTCTCTCTCTCTCTCTCTCTCTCTCTCTCTCTCTCTCTCTCTCTCTCTCTCTCTCCCTGCTCCTGACGGAGGGGGTGTGAGCTGCCACCTTCAACAGCTTTGTGCCGCGGTGCTTCGCATACTTAAAAGCAAACAGCCCTATTGATTTGTTTGCTTTTCTCTATCTTTCTGACAGACTCTGCTCCTGACGCGCACCCCTTTTGAAGAGGAAAATATGTTTGCATTCTTTTAATTGTGAGAGGGAACTGTCATCTCTGTCTTATCATGGAGCACAGTTTAAACTTTTGAAAAAGAGACAAATGTTTGTTTGCAGTGTTTGAATAACGTTCCTGTCTCACTACAACCTCCTGTGTTTCTGCGCAAATCTGTGACCCAAGCATGACAATATAAAAATAACCATATAAACATATGGTTTCTACTTCGCGGATTTTCTTATTTCGTGGGTGGCTCTGGAACGCAACCCCCGCGATGGAGGAGGGATTACTGTATACATTTGCTTTGTGTAGAAGAGTGCAATGATGGACTGATGTCTTTTCCATGGCAGATTACTTTCTTATGCCACTTTTGCCAAGATAAACTGTCTTCTCATGCCATAGTTCTGTAAAAAGTATGGAAAATTTTATATTTCATGTTAAAAGGAAAATCATCACAAGCACTGTACTGTATTGAGTTAATTAATGGCAAAGAGTACAGATACTATGTATGGCCAAAAAGTGTTTTTGAAATGTTTTGAGGTCTTCAAAATAACAAGCACACATCTTAGGTACATTCTAGCCTAATTAATTCTTTTGTGGCTGGTACTGTTTAATGCAAGCTTAGATGGCTGGTGACTGGTGATCAGTTTACTACATCTAACTTAGTCATAAAACTTACCCATTCTGTACATGACATATCAGGGTAGTTTGAAAAGGTCGGCTTGCATCTATTCATTTGATACATGAAATTGTGCTGACTGATTGACTGGGGTGGGGTGGGGTCAAAGCGGTTCAAAGCATTCTCCCTCTCTCTCTCTCGCACACACACATACACACAACACATGTAAATGATCATGAAATGGCCTGTGAAGTTAGGGTTAGTGTTTTTGGCAGTGTTGGGGCCTCAGAATTGTTACCTGACTTCAAGTCCAGCACTCGAGATTCAAGGGCATTCATAAAGTAAGAAAAAAGCACCAGTTGTGACATCTTTCAGTGTTTTTGTGGTTAACATCCATATTACTAACCGAGAATGCTAAACCGGATGATAGACGCAGGCACATCCGGCCATGGGCCGTAGCTGCAAAAAGACGTACTGCGCAGGCGCAAGAAAGGGCCGCGAGAGGCGGATGAGGGGCCACGAGAGGCGGACAAGACCACAGAAAAAAGGAGTGAGCAAAGAAACAAGAGGACAAAGAAATGAGACGCCGCAAGCACAGAAAAAGGGAAAAGGCAAAGAAAAATGTAGTCAAAGGCAGGCACCGCACGAAACCCATTGCACACGAAACTAGCACACAAAAAAAAAAGAAGACGCTCGCGCACAACGGCAAGGCTCCCCCCCCTACAGGCACCGGACGGGATACACACCAAGAGGGGGATTTAACAAGCCCCTGGAACACAAAAAAAAAGAACACAAAACCACCCCACACACCCTACAAGCAACAGACGGGACACACACAAAGAGGGGTATTCAACAAGCCCCTGGAACACAAAACGAAAGAAGACGCGCGCGCAACAACAATCCTCACCCACACACCCCCCCCCCATATCAATAAGAAGTGACACCCAAAGCCACATATCTAAAGGAAACGTCCATATTAAACATACGTCATCTCAAAACCTTCTCACTAGGCAGCATAGGTGGATCTCATTAAAATAAAGCACTATTAACCGTTCAACTGGAGAAAAGGCTCCATATTAACAGTGAGTGCGATCCTCCTTATTACTTATACATATTTCGCACGCTGAAGAACAAACAAGTCATGCATACACGGTCACGGGTACAAAACGATTCGGATCGGATAACGGGACCAAACATACGAACACGAATGAAACCAAAACAATACACGGCGGCGCATACAACGCGCTTCGGAAAATACGTGAGAAAAAATGTCTCGGATCAAAAAATTCAAAGCTTGAGTAACCCCGTTACAGAGACGTGCCCAAATGAACAGACACATTGAACGTAGATGCATACAGTACGCGTCTCAAAGTGCTGCATCGAAACAAGCACGATTTCAAAAGAAAGAGCTCGCGACTCAGACATACAAAAAAGGGAGCAAAGCAACGCGCATATGACCGGCCAGAAAACAAGCAAGCGGGACTCAAAAAGCAGAAAGCTCAACTGACCGACATACAAAACCAGACAAGGCACGATACAAACGATGCACGACGTAGAGTGAAACGGACTTTGCGCAAAGCGGAGGCGAATCAATTAAAAATCAAAAATAGCGCGTCACAAATAATGAACATGCAACAACGTGGCACTCAAACGCCACAAGCAAAACATGCCCGTCGCAGACATCAACGCCAGACGTCTGCTAAACGCTTACGCCAGTTGGCTGACAACGCTTTCAATAATGAGTCCACTATTGAGGAAAATTCATTGGGATTAATGAATGTCATTTGCAATCATTGTCATTCACTTAACTTCACAGAAGAAACAACTGGCAATACAAATAATGAATTTACACGTTGTTGTCAAAAGGGGCAGATTAGAAAGCCTCCTTTACATTCATATCCTGAATATCTACAGAAGCTTCTAACTAAGGATGTGCCTGAAAGTAAAAACTTTATGAACTGCATTAGATCCTACAATAGTTCATTTGCTTTTGCATCTACCGGAGAACATAACAGGACACCAAAAGGCAATGGCCCTTACTGCTTTCGCATATGTGTTTAACACAACGCACTATATTATGTCCAAAAAATATTAATGTTAATCACATTATTAAACAGGTCATTTCATTACTTCCTGGAGAGACACGGCTCTTTCTAAGCTCTGACAAAGTTGACTCTGATGACGACAATGAACATCTGAATTTACCCTTAGAATATTTGAACACTATTAACCCGGACGGATGACCACAACACAACCTTACCCTTAAAAACGGAACAATAATCATGCTATTAGGAAACCTTAACACTAAACAGGGTTTATGCAATGGCACACGGTTAGTCGTCAACACCATAACACACGATGTTATTCAAGCAACAGTTCTTTCAGATTCACATGCTAACAATACTGTTCTCATTCTTGGAATTGACCTTATGAGTTCTGACATGGAATTACCTTTTACATTGAAACACCGACAGTTCCCCATTAAACCTGCATTTGCCATGACCATCAACAAATCACAAGGACAAACCATGGACAAAGTTTGGATCTGCCTCTCTGAACCCGTTTTTGGACATGGACATCTTTATGTTGCCTTCTCATGTGTTCGACGTTCATCTCACATTAAACTTAAAGTTAAAAATGATCCATGCCAAGGAAGACTCATTCAAAGACAAGACACCATCTTTACTACTAATGTTGTATACAGAGAAATATTCCAATAAAACATTACTCTATGCCAAACACTCTATTTTGTATTTATATAGGCATCATCCAAACCTGCACACTATTCTATATCTAATTCATACATCTCACTCTTTATCATGCCCCAACGCCAGGGGTTGGCGAGCGAAGCCCCCTAGTTCTAATAAAAGCACACTTACATTCCAATTGCAAATACTGCATTTTTGGTTTAAACTTCATCCCTTTACACGATTATTGACACCCAAACCAAGCTGTGCAGAAGTGGGTTGAACTTGTGAGTAGGAGAAGCCATGTGACTTGAGCTATGCAGCACCACAAAGACATGCAGACCAACACTGAGTGCCAGTGGAAGCTATAGGGTGTTACATACATTATATACACATCAGAGAATGATGCTTTGCGCCAGTAACCTGCACTGATCTAATGAACTAAGTAAATTACCCACAAACAATTAATTGGTAATCTTTTAATAATAGAATTCTTATTTTAATGAAAACATTGACAAGGATGTTAAATGCAGTAACACAAAGCATTTGCCAGCAATAATATTGTAAGTTACTTAGTTTATTTTTGTTTTGTTTTGTTTTTTATTAATGCTATCAGAGTACATCTTGCTTGTCTCAAACACAGTTTGCATTGGCCCAGGGATCATTCAGTACAATTATGATAGTTTAGCTCTTTTCATCTAAATCTAAAACCAGTTACTACCAGCTCCAGATATCTGGCTTCCCCATCTTTTTTACACTCATGTAGTGGCCTGTTTCTGCTCCTTGCACATCTGCCTATTCTATTTCTTCAATATGCATTGAATATCTGCCACCTAGAAGACACCATAAAAATACCTATATTATGATTGGATTTTTAATACATAAACGACTTTTTATGAGGTAATGTTTTTATTCATATTGAAAGCACTGACATTTCTCCTAGAGTTTTATTGAGCATCCACAGTTTCTCATTCTGTATTTCTCAATGATGGCTATCAGTTCATTTGAGTGAAAAGATATCCCCCACCCAACCCCACAAAACACAAACACATCCATAGCTTTTATGTTAATTACGTTCTGCAGGATTCCAGTCCTGATGCACCTTTTTTGCCACATACTTATTGAGGAGACAGTATGAGTCATAATTTATAATAGTGTAAATTAATAATTGCAACTGATCATTATAAGGTCATCATTTTTGACACTAGAATTACCAAAGCCTACGAAAAAACTCTTAAACCCACCTTAAATCCCTTCGCACCTCTCCATCAGCGTCTTTTGTCTTGTAAATATGCTGATCAAGGCAAGCAGCCTACTATTCCATCCCCCCACTGCTGCAGAACGAGCACAAAGTTCTCCCAATTCAAACCTTTATTATCTGGGAGTCAGGTACCTAGAGTTGTATAGGAAAATAATATTGTTATTTGGAACACATGCATTTCATGTGTGTTCCGTTTCTACAATAATCTGTGTAAACACATTGTTAAAACAGAAACGTTTTTCATATTTTAGTAATAAATGACAAAATGTAGACATAAACTATATAATATGTGAAGCCTGAAGTCCAAAGATCAAATAAACACTTTCACAAAAGGTTCAAGGATGATATAACAGCTTCCGTGGTGCAGCAGTAAGAATTGCTGAGTTGTAATCAAGAGTCCCCCGTTTCAATCCTGACTGCCTTGTATATTTACCGTTTTGAGTACGGAGCTGCTCTTATTGTTAATATTATACAATAAAGAGATACATTTGACTTGTGTCTGTAACAGCTGGTGTAAATTTATAGTACTTGTAAAAGTTAGTGAGGTTTTTTTTTTTTTTCCCACTTTTATTCACTCAGTGACGATACATACTACCCTACCCCGGGATCTGACGCTGTTAGTTTTTATTTGAAACTGGGAATAACTGTAGATGTGAGTGGTATTTTGAGACGATGGAGCTGGAAATTCTCTGATCTGGATGAATAAAAGCTGACACACAAACGCTGGTGAATCTGCCTTATTCGTATCTCATTGTCACTTGATTTTTTTTTTATTCAGTTTTATTGAGTGGTCCTGCTTATGCTGAATTAATATACACCTTATGGTCTATGATGTCAAAGCCACACTGACAAAAAACAGAGATATAAGTATATATGTTATTTGGTATTATTCATTTTATGACCTGTATAGTACATTTCGGAAAACATTGTGGCACTGATGTAACATTATTCATATTCATTCTCCTACCATCTTGCTGTGGTTACTATTACAATGAAGGGGCACCTGATGCTGACTGAGTTTGCTTTCCTGGGGAACGCGGCTGTCTTGGAACAGAAGCTTGTCGATTTTGCATCCTCTGTTTCTTTTTCCATCGCTTTTTCTTGTAAGAAGTGACGATAAAGTTCCTCTGCAATTGCATCTTGATTACAAGTCAGCAATTCTTACCGCTCAGCCACGGAAGCCATTGTATCATCCTTGAACCTTTTGTGAAAGTGTTTATTTAATCTTTAGACTTCAGGCTTCACACATTATACAGTTTATGTCTACATTTTGTCATTTATTACTAAAATACGAAAAACGTTTGTTTTAACAATGTGTTTACACAGATTATTGTAGAAACAGAACACATTAAATGCATGTGTTTCAAATAACGATCTATTATTTCCATATACAATTCTAGATACCTGACTCCCAGATAATCAAGGCTTGAACTGGGAGAACTTTGCGCCTGTTCTGCTGTAGTGGGGGGATGGAATAGTAGGCTGCTTGTTGCTTGTCTTGATTGGCACATTTACAAGACAAAAGATGCTGACCGAGAGGTGCGAAGGGATTTAAGGTCAGCTGGGTTTACAAGTTTTTTCGTAGACTTAGGTAATTCAAGTGTTAAAAGTTACAGGTAGAAATTTACCAAAACTGGAGTTGGAGTCTGAAGCATTTTGGAACAATTGCACAACCCTGGTGAAAACTGGAGTTGGAGTCTGAAGCATTTTGGAACAATTGCACAACCCTGGTGAGAACAGTAGGTACGTCAGTCTCAGTAATGATATAACATTATGCACCTTAGCTTCAGTCTTAATGCCGGCACTCCTGGAAGAATCAGAGTGCAGGTGTACTTTGTCGGACATACTATACCATATGAACTGATATGCTCTGTCTTGTGTACGTAATGGGACATGTAGGTCATGCGAAAAGGCAATTTCCCCTCTGGGATTAATAAAGTGTACCAAATAACAAATGTACATATGTTCCATTGGTGGGGCTTCTCAACACTGAAGTACATTATTTAAAGAATGAGAAAAGTGTATGTATCTGAAAGACTAGACCATGAAAGAAGGATGTCTGACATCTGGTCATCTGTTTGAAATCTAGAAATTAAAACTGAATTTAGTTTCTCATTAGATAGAAGAAATCAGTCTACTCAAAAATAATCATAAATGAATAATACAAGGAACAGTCTTGAAATGTGATAAATTACAACATAAATGTAATATAGTTGCTGTTACTTTTGCATTTTTAGGTATTAATTTGAACAGGTAGCATCGACTTGGTTTGTAGAACATTTTTATGTAGCACCTTTCCACTAAACAAAACTGTTTTTTGTATGTATATTTGCCTTTAAAGTATAGACAAATTAAGAGGTTTGTTCAAAGTCACAGAGAGAGATAGAAGAGTTGGTTATGGTCTTGTGTTGTCATTGTAGACTTTGACCTCTTATCTCTGATATTAGGGCTGGGTATTGGCACTGATGTCTCGTTTTGATTCACAATTCCCAAATTAGATTCAGTATTGATTTTATCTTGACTGAATTAGCATCCACTGATACATTTGAAGTGCTGGCCTTTTTGGAGATTAATCATTCATAGAGAACATTAATACAATGTGACAAATTTCAGTAACACTTTATTTGAACGGTGTCTACATAGTGACTTCATAACATGCATTAGCATGGAATGACATTTAAGAAGAAATACTTGATTTGTAATGAATAGTTAACATCAGTATTTGGAAGACTTGGAACAAAATATCTTTGCTCTTTAAATATACAAAAATAAAACTTTCAAAGCACTACAGTCATTCAAAATTCACCAAAATTTAATTAGCATATATTTCCACTTCAGCGTCCACACATATTATGGGGTGCCCCTTATTTTAATACAATACAGTGGCATTTACCTTATAAAACACCTACAGTCATATGAAAAAGTTTGGGAATCCCTCTCAGCCTGCATAATAATTTACTTTCAACAAAAAAGATAACAGTGGTATGTCTTTCATTTCCTAGGAACATCTGGGTACTGGATTGTTTTCCGAACAAAGATTTTTAGTGAAGCAGTACTTGGTTGTATGAAATTAAATCAAATTTGAAAAACTGGCTGTGCAAAAATTTGGGTACCCTTTTAATTTTGCCGATTTGAATGCATGTAACTGCTCATTACTGATTACAGTGGAACCTCGGGTCATGAACGTCTCAGACCACGTACAAATCGGGTTATGACGAAAAAGTTCGCCAAACTTTTGCATCTGTTCACAACCACACACTCGGGTGACGAACAAGCCAGTTTCCCTTCCGGTTCGTACGTGCTGGTGATTTACACACGTATTCAGTCTCTCCCTGTACAGTACATTGTTCTTGGTCAGACATGCATCGCATAGCGGGTCCACAGCTCACGTCAAAAGGGCAGTTTTAAATAAATAATCGCCGTGCTACAGCTGCCACGTCCTCTTCATAAATAGAAGTGCGAGGCGGCTAAAGGGAGGAAAAAGAAAAGAAAGACGAAGGTTGCGGAGTGAGGAAGTAAGCAGGAAGCAGTGTGGAAAGAACCAGTGCGAGGCAGGCAATTGGACAGTGAGCCCAAGCAGGGGTGTTTGACTGACACTCGGTGGGGCATAAGGAAGCAGTCACTCCAGCTGAGCGATCAAGGAGCTGGAGTGACCAGAAGAAGGACAGCTGGCTGCGTAAGGCCGAGAAGGCAGCAGGGGTCACCAGTTAAAGAATGCACCGGGCTTATTTTTAAAGAGACTGCTTCCAGCATTGTTTTAACCTTGTTGTATTTAATGAAGACTTTTTTCTATTGGATTTTAACCTCCACTTCACTTCTGTTTTTATGGGATTATTTATTTATTGAAGGATTCTGAAAGCACTGTACTTTATTTAATTTGGACTTAGTTTTTGATTGTTGTTTTGTTGATTTTAATAAAAGCACTTGGCACTTTTTGCACCATCCCCTTGCTCCATTGTACAGTAGTGCCTCACTGTCGTGCTCATCAGTAACATTACCGACAGTGACAGGTTTAAGGGCTCCCGAAAGCGAGATGGGAGCATGCAGCGAACCCGCATTGTCACAGACTTTACCTCAAAACTGTAATCTCCTCTCCACCCAGTTCCTCCTCACTTCCTTCATGCCAGAACTCGACTCATGCAAAGTTAGTTTTTGTATAAATTACGGATTTTTCAAATGTTCATTTTTTTCCCTGTGCTTAAAACTCATGAGAAAAAAAAAAGTGTTTACAGCGAGCGGTTCGTAAGGCTATAGCGTGCACTCTTGCAATGTTAGTTTTCTCTGTTCAAGGTTTTCTCAGTGTTATTCAATGTTTTTACATTTAGTTAACTATTACACTGTGCATTCTATGGCATGATTAACTATTTTTGTGCTTAAAAATCTTTATAAATAAAAATGTATTTTCATACAGTTTGTATGGTCCAGAACGGATTAATTGTATTTACATACAATCCTATGGGGGAAATTACTTCGGGTCACGACCAAATCGGGTTGTGACCAGAGGTTTGGAACGAATTACGGTCGTGACCCGAGGTTCCACTGTACTTGCAACACCAAATTGGTTGGATTAGCTCGTTAAGCCTTGAACCTCATAGACAGGTGTGTCCGATCATGAGAAATGGTATTTAAGGTGGTCAGTTGCAAGTTGTGCTTCCCTTTGACTCTCCTCTGAAGAGTGACAGCATGGGGTCCTCAAAGCAACTCTCAAAAGATCTGAAAACAAAGATTGTTCAGTATCATGGTTTAGGGGAAGGCTACAAAAAGCTGTCTCAGAGGTTTAAATTGTCAGTTTCAACTGTAATGAATGTAATCAGGAAATGGAAGGTCACAGTTGCTGTTAAACCGAGGTCTGGCAGGCCATGAAAAATACAGCAGCGACATATGCGCAGGATTGTGAGAATGGTTACAGAAAACCCACAGATCACCTCCAAAGACCCGCAAGAACATCTTGCTGTAGATGGTGTATCTGTACATCATTCTACAATTCAGCTCAATTTGCACAAAGAACATCTGTGTGGCAGGGTGATAAGAAAGAAGCCCTTTCTGCACTCACGCCTCAAACACGCTCATTTAGACAAGCCTGATTCATTTTGGAACAAAGTGCTTTGGACTGATGAGACAAAAATTGAGTTATTTGGTCATAACAAAAAGCGCTTTGCATGGCGGAAGAAGAACACCGCATTACAAGAAAAACATCTGCTACCTACTGTCAAATTTGGTGGAGGTTCCATCTGTGTGGCTAGTCCAGGGTCTGATGAATTCAACCCAATATCAACAAATTCTTAACACTAGAATTACAAGAGCCTACGAAAAAACTTGTAGATCCGTCCCACATTAAATCTCTTCACAATTCTCCATCAGCGTCTTTTGTCCTGTAAATTAGTTGATAAGCAGCAAGCAGTCTACTATCACATCCCCCACCACTGCACAGTTTTCTCAGCTCAAATCTGTTTACCTGCGTGTCAGTTGCTTGGAGTTGTACAGAGTGAGAAGTCAAGCAAAATGACACCTTTTATAAATACTATATCGTTATTTGGAACACATGCATTTTGTGTGTGTTCCGTGTCTACAATGATCTATGTAAACACATCGTTAAAACAGAAACGTAATTGACAAAATGTAGACATGAAGTTTATAATGTGTGAAGCCTAAAGTCCAAATATCCAAGAAACACTTTCACAACAGGTACAAATATAACAGAACAAATGCGCTCAGTCAGTCTGTAACAGCCGGTGTAAATGTGTGATACTTGTAAAGGTTAGCTTTGCTTTGTTTCTTTTTTTTTAATTCAGTTTCATTCTCTGTTGCGTTCACGATTCTACCCTAATATCTGACACTGCTGTTTTCACATAGACGCGCTGTAGCTCAAATGTCATTTATTTGGATCACATAAAGATGCGCTATAGCTCAAGTGTTTTTATTTGGATCATGTAAAGACGCGCTGTAGCTCGCTATAGCTCAAGTGTTGTTTACAGTATTTGGATCACATAAAGACTCGCTATAGCTCAACTGTTTTTATTTGGATCACATAAAGACACGCTACAGCTCAAATGTTTTTATTTGGATCACAAAGTCGCGCTACAGCTCACTATAGCTCAAATGTTATTTATCTGGATCACATAAAGACGCGCTATAGCTTGCATGTTATTTATTTCGCCAACGCTACACCTTCCAGATCTAAACACTAGCGTGGTGTATGTGCCCAAAAAAAGTCTAACTGCATTCTTGTACCATTGCTCGCGTACTAAAGTGTCAGAAGGTATTTTTCGTGACATTACACATGTAATTTGTGAGCATGCATTTGACGATCAAACAGAGGAAGCTCTGCAGTTCACTTGTGACTTTATGCGGTAGATCTGGCTCTTACATACAAAGGACGGTGCATGTTCCTAAAACATTAACATTTATATGTTACTTACATAAAAGCCGGAGCTAATGTTATTTACCTATTTACCTTGAGTTATATACTTACATGACGAGGGTTCTACATCGGATCAAGAATGTACTTTTGCCATCGCTGTACTTTGTATATGTACATGGGAAGCTCTGCACTCGAGACTTTACGCTGTAAGACATAAGTAAATAAATAATGGTAAATAGGTAAATCGAATGTTATTTACCTTGAGTTATTTACTTACATGATGACGGTTCTACATCGGATCTGGCTTTTATGTAAGTAACATATAAATGTTAATGTTTTGGGCACATGCACCGTCCTTTGTATGTAAGAGCCAGATCTACAGCGTAGTGCAGAGCTTCCCATGTACATATACATAGTGCAGCGATGGCAAAAGTGCATTCTTGATCCGATGTACAGTCGTTGGCATGAGTTGAGTATACCTCTGTTATAGCGCGTCTATGTGAAAACGGCAGCGTCAAATGTGGTGGGGGGGGAGTTGGGAACGTGAACGCGGCTGAGAGAATAACAGAATAGAAAAAAACAAAGCTAACCTTTACAAGTATCATAAATTACACCGGCTGTTACAGACTGGAATCAAATGTATGTCTTTATTCTAAAATAGTAAGAACACAAGCAGCTCAATTCTCAAAACAGACTCGACCAGGATCGAACCCGCAAAGCTTTGATTACAAGTCAGCAGCTGATACCGTTGCGCCGCCGAATCTCTCATTCCAATTGCGTGTCAATGTCGCAGGTAAACGCGGGTTGTTTTTTTTGCAGTTATATTTTTGAATAAAAGCTCATTTATTCTGTTATATTTGTGCCTGTTGTGAAAGTGTTTCTTTGATATTTGGAATTCAGGTTTCACACATTATATACTTCATGTCTACATTTTGTCAATTATTACTAAAACATGAAATACGTTTCTGTTTCAACGATGTGTTTACATAGATCTTCGTAGACACGGAACACACATGAAATGCATGTGTTCCAAATAACGATATAGTATTTATAAAAGGAGTCATTTTGCTTGACTTCTCACTCTATACAACTCCAAGCTACTGACACGCAGGTAAACAGATTTGAGCTGAGAAAACTGCACCGGTGGGGGATGTGATAGCAGGCTGATTGGTGTTTGCTGCTTATCGACACATTTACAGGACAAAAGACGCTGATGGAGAAGTGTGAAGCGATTTAAGGTGGGACGGATCTATGAGTTTTTTCGTAGGCTCTGGTAATTCTAGTGTTAAGTATAATGTTCAAGCCTCAGTCACAAAAGTTGAAGTTACGCAGGGGTTGGGTATTCCAACAAGACAATGACCCAAAACACAGTTCGAAATCTACAAAGGTATTCATGCAGAGGGAGATGTACAATGTTCTGGAATGGCCGTCACAGTCCCCTGACTTGAATGTCATCGAAAATTTATGGGATGATTTGAAGCAGGCTGTCCATGCTCAACAGCCATCAAATTTAACTGAACTGGAGAGATTTTGTATGGAAGAATGGTCAAAAATACCTCCATCCAGAATCCAGACACTCGTCAAAGGCTATAAGAGGTGTCTAGAGGCTGTTATATTTGCAAAAGGAGGCTCAACTAAGTATTGCTGTAATATCTCTGTTCGGGTGCCCAAATTTATGCACCTGTCTAATTTTGTTATGATGCATATTACATACTTTCTGTTAATCCAATAAACTTAATGTCACTGCTGAAATACTACTGTAGACAAAAAGGAAGCATTTTAAATGTGGATCTAGAGTTGATGCTTGTTGACAGCAGCGTTGGGTGAATGGAACATAAAAGAAAAATAACTGGCCAACATGACTAATAACGCTGCTAATGTGATCCATGCAGTACAGCTTGTGGAACTAATTCATGTGCACACACTCAATTTGGTATCGCAGGCTGTTTTGAAAATTGCAACAACTGTCTGCTTGCTGTTGGACACAAGGCAGATTGAATGGAAGCTTAAAGCTAAACAGTGCCTCCAGTGTAGATTGCTTAAGATTTACTCGTTTAGATATTGATCGAGATTACGTTTGTGGGTGATGTCGGGATAAATGATTTCTCAGATTTGTTGTGTTACAACAGTACTTCTGAGTTGCACAGCTTACATATGGCTTTGCTTTTATCCAGTTGTTCTTTACTGACACAACATTTAAATCCATAGTAAGTCCACACATCTGATTTAAGTGTCAATTAGATGAAGTGCTTTTTCTGTGGAAAACATTAACAGGGACATTAGCAACATATACTGGACTAGACACCAAAAAATGAAGATAAGCAAAAATCTACAGTACAGTATTAATTGAGCAGGATAGAGATGCACAATATCAATCTTGAGACTTTAAGAGTTGAAATCAAATCATTTTAAAAGAAAAATAATGATTAATCAGAAAATTGATATTTTTATCCTACTGGATATGCCCTGTAAGTGGTCCTCCAACTTGCAGGGAAATTTTTGGGGTTGGTGGCAGGATTGGCACTTCAGCCACCGTAAAAAAAACTTCATGCAGCTCCAAAACAGCAGACAGGACTCCTTTCTGCTATTCGTGGGAGTAGTTCTCCTGCAGTCACCCATAGGAAGGCTGCTGTCATTATGAAGGGGATGGGAGAGAGCCCTCAGAATCCTCATCAGTGGAAGAGTCAAAACCTTTGGAGAGCCAATGGGGTCAGGTGTGTTGATCAGAACTGGTCTGCTGCTGAAGCATCACCCGCTGCACAGCTGCACTTGAGTCCCAGTTTGAGGCAGCCTATCCGGGTAGACATGTGGAATGCTTTGTCTCTTTTGTATGAAGGTCATCTTCCTCTGCTGTCAGAGATGCTTCATTAACTCGCAGACCTGGGACTGGCCAGATCTCTGTAGATGAATATACCATTTATTGCTCTGTTCACTCTAATGGCTGTCATACTCAAGGAGTAGCTATTGCTGTGGCAGATCGGTTCCTTCTGATGTCAATCCTTTCAACAACCATATTATGAGACTCTGATTAAGGCACTATGTGGGTGCCTTGTGTGTTGTCTCAATGTATGCTCCGATCGTGGTGAGTGATGTCTTGATGAAGGAGACATTTTATTCGCAACTTCGCTCGGTGGTTGATGGGTGCCTGCAAGGTGACACTCCTCTTGTCATGGGTGACTGCACTATGACTACTGGCACTGACAGGGCTGGCTATGAGGATTGTGTTGGCCCCCATGGGTCTGGTGAAAGTGTCTCCATGTTCCTTGACTTTGCCAAAGGTCTGGCAGTGTGGATCACTTCATTGTGGTTCCAGCTACCTGAGCCACATCGTTGGACTTGGTTCTTCAATACAGGTGGTACTTTGATGGAGATGGATCACATCCTCGTAGGCAGACCCTGGAGGCTTCTACAGAACTACAATGTCTACAGAAGTGCCCAGTTTCTGAATTCTGACTACAGACTTGTTGTTGCTACTCTGAAGATCCAGTTTGGGTCCAGCAGGCTACCACCTACTAGGAGAATGAGGCTGGACCCTAACCCTAATTGACTGGAGATGTCTGGTTTTACGCCTAAAAAGTCCACCAATGACCGCATCCTGGCACTGATGGTTCTCATGGAGCACAAACATGAATGTTGGCGGAGTTTCTTTGCAAACTTTGTTGATTTTCATAAAGCATTCGAATCACTTGATTGAGTTGCCCTGGATGTTAAAAATGCCTATTTGATATAATTTGCCAGTGTTTTGGTCACTGTAAAGTTACTGCCTTACAGCTCCAGAGAACTGGGTTTTAATCTCAGTCCTTGCCTCTGTTATTTCTGATGATTTTCTTCCCACTTCCCAAAGATATTTGTTGGTTTATTTGACCACTCCACCAAGGTTGTGTGTGAGCAAGTAGGCATTTTTGCATGAGTTTACCCTGTGATGGACTGGTGCCTTGTCCAGAGTTGGCTTGTACCTTACAGCAGATGCTGTCTTTATAGGATCTGGGCCCTGAGGGCTTGAATTGGACATAGTGGGCAAAATGTTTCAAGGATGCATGCATATATGTAAGTGGTGGTAAAAAATTCCCATTTGTCTTTTTTGAGGACAGTTGTAATTGAATAGTTGCATTTCTCAGATGAGATTCATCTATAGGTTTATCTTCCATCCATCCATCCGTTTTCCAACCCGCTGAATCCGAACACAGGGTCACGGGGGTCTGCTGAAGCCAATCCCAGCCAACACAGGGCACAAGGCAGGAACCAATCCTGGGCAGGGTGTCAACCCACCGCAGGACACACACAAACACACTCACACACCAAGCACACACTATTCTTGTAAGTTTTTATTTCATACTTCAAACCTTGAGGTGGTGGTTTTCAGTTACACTATTAACACTGTGTGACCATAAGCCAATCAATTCACATGCCTGTGCTCCCAATGGAAAAACAAAAAGAAATTTAACCACTTGTATCTTGAATTTCGCAGATCGCCTTGGATAAAGGCATCAACCGAGTAATAAGCAGTGATGGTAAAAATGATGTCAATATAGTTTTAATTTTGTTGCTTAAGATGGTTTTAATATTGGCCACTAGATGGCACTGGTGGTTTGGCAGTCTTTCAGCCATCTCACAATGGCTGGATATAAAACATGGCTTTTTGACAATCAGATTCCCTTCTTTGTAGGGGACCTCAGGCCATAACTAGTTTTAGTTATGTATTGTTTTTTTTTTTTTTTTTACCTGAGGCTTTTGTGAAAGTACAAATGTTGTCTATTTTGTTTATTCCAAATTTCCAACTAAACTAGCACCATGTAGGTATATCAATTCCAAATACAGAGTTTTTGATTGAGCTTTGTATGTTTAAGGTTTTGTTGTTATGCATTTTTGGGATAGCAAGTTTAAACACTTTTATTGCACCTATCCATTTGCTGTACTGTACATCCGTTTAGTACTTGTTGATTGAAAAGGGTACAAAGCAGTAAATTTCTGTCAAATCTTCTAGATATTGAACTGTATACAAATAGTTTGTCTTCTCTGTATTTAAAATAGTTATTAATTTATATTGCATATTTTATTTGGAGGACCAGTAAAGGTATAGCTTAATTACCACCTCTGGATTACTAAAAATGTAAAGGAACTGCTAAATAGAAACAAGATGTTCCATCAGGGATGTAGAACTGAACCTGCAAACGGACATCCATGTTCATTATAGAAGATGTGATAAAGATCGATTTCCATAGTATAAAGACTAATCAATTATAATTGGTGGGAAGTATGATTTTCAACTGTCACACCAATTTAGGGAATTAAAGTTACTTTATGGATTGTGGAGCAGAATATTAGACTGAAAGCTGGAGCTAAAAGTTTTTCGTTGATCATGTTGACGTAAGAAAGATTCTACAACAATTTAAAATAAATGCAAAGACAGGATCAGACAGAATAAACAGGTGTCTACATTGGTACTGCACAAAGCATCTCTGGCCATGGCCAATATTTGACTGTATGTTCAAGCTGTTTTTGGATTTAGAATTTATGCCCAGTCTCTGTAAACAGTTCAGTGCTATACCAGCTGCCTTTAACGTCTTGCATACTGACCTACTTTGAGAAATTGATTAAGAAGGAGTTGGTAAACATAAACCTAAATCTGTTTGGACCTTTACTAATGTTACCTATAGAGCAGCGAAGGTCATTGCTACATGTGAAAGGTTACAACTGTTTTTTTGTTTTTTTTTTTTTTTTACCATGGATTTTTTTTTTTTTTTTCTTTTGATGCCATCCAGACTGATGGTATTTAAGTTGGAAAGCTACTTGGCAATTTCTGTTTCGACTCTGGATTTATTAACTAGTTGAACACAAAAGGGGTAATATGCGAATGTCTTTTCTAAACTAGTTTGTTCATTGTCTTTTCTTTTGTTTATTTCGTATATAACTAACTGGCATATTTCACACAAGGGCCGGCATATATCATAAAATTGGTCTTTGTCATTAAGTACATTGCATGCACACACACAACCTGATTAAGGTGAATAACCCAGTTAAGTCAGAAACCTGGTTTAGTTTAGAATACACATTTACATTAACAAGTCATTTTATTGATGTTCTCTTGTCAAAATGCTCCAGTATCATCAAACTGCACACAAAAAGAGTTAAAACTTTATCCATCGGCCACCGTGCATCTGAGAATAAGCATGACACCAGTGATAATTCTCTTGTGTTTTATAAGTATGTTTAGTAAATCTGACGCTTACTTTATAGGCAAATTTCACACAGCACACTCTTTTCTGTGTGGCTGTGCAGTTGAGCCCAGCAGAGGACCTGGTATGTGTACTTCTTGTCTTACACCCAGTGCTGCTGTAATAACAGTAAAACAGGTATTATTTACTTCAGTTAGATAAAGTGTTACGTTAGGTTGCGCATTACTTTAAAAAGTAATCGTACTAGGTAATCACATTACTTTTAACATTTTACTGTACTGCAGAATCACACCTGTTAGAAAGAAGGCAGACTCAGCACTGTCGGACTGTAGCCATCCTCTGTTTCCAAAGTTGCAATTGTTGCTATCAAGATTTGCATTTTTAGATTTCCCAAAGTTTAAAAGCAGTAGATTTAAGACCTTTTATTTCCCAATTTTGATTCTACTGGCTGTAGGAGACATAATGAACTCTGTCTATAACCTTATCTGTAAGAACCATCGGTGTATGTTCTGATAATGATAATGAATAACATTTAATGTCTTCTGGCATTATTTCTTGTACTGTGAAAGAAATGTTCTTTATTTGTATTTTTCTACTGCGAACAAATTCTCATTTTGTATTGTAAAGTCTACCTGACATACCCTAGACTTTTACCTTTGCTTGTTTCAAATTCTGAAGCTTCATATAAAAAGAAAGGGAGAGAGGATCATGGATTGGGTCACGCTGCCTTCTGCTTTTCAAAACTCAGTCACTGACTGTCTCTATGGTTATGAGAAGATCATATCATCACTTTTTAAATCACATATTAAAGAATACAGCTGTTTAAAGTATGCACTACCTTTAGTTAAAATAAGTTAACCATTTTTCCATCTCACCTACAGCCGCCAACGGCCAGAGAACACCTAGCTCTTGCTTTGGGACAAGGTCTCAATTCAGAGGTGTCACGCTGCAGCCGCGACTCCCTTCATTGTTCCAGTGGGTATAGTACTCAAACGACAACGCCTTCATGTTCAGAGGACACAATCCCTTCTCATGGTGAGTCCCAACTAATGTGTACCTTTGCAGATGTCATTTCACAAGTCTGCTGTTTATTAGTCTTGCTACATCCTGATTATGCAGTAAACTTCATAATGTAAGCAGTAGTGAATCATTTTATGCTAACAGATGTATATATTTATTTTTTAAATATTTTATCTTAACAGCTCTAAAGAAAGATTCATCTCTTCATGGTATGTCTCTAATTTGCCTTTGTCTTTGAGGTGTGCTTGTTTTTGTCACATTGAGTGAACTTGTTGCTCATTTAGTTAGTGATATAAATAGCTTAAATTTTGTTTTTAGCAATTCTGATAGGCTTTTTGTTTTTATTAATTGAAAATTTAATGATAATATTGCTGTTTTTTTGGAGGCAGTAGTCTATATGCTTTCAGTCTTACCAATTAAGAGTCCAATTGTGAAATTTTTTTTACTTCTGTTCCATTCTATCATATTCTTTTATATTCAGTTAGTGATGATTCCATAGTGTGTTTTCAGGTGCTTCAAAATGTGGCTTTTACTGATATTTGTTTTTGGCTTCGGCCTCTCACAAACATTAATTCTGTTCCTCCACTTTCTGAGGTCTCTGGAATCCTAGGAGAAAGACATAGTCTTATGTTGTTTGCCACATTGCTGATCCACTTCCTTCTTATAGTAGTCCTTAGTAGTACTTTGAGTCTATGATTGAAATCCCAAGCTTAACATGCTGTATTACATCATGACACTGGCTTAGTTGCTCAGACCTTGGCATTTTCACTGCATTGCTCGACTCAGGTCAAGCTTACCCAGCATGCGCTTTGAGTGCAGAAATATGCAAAAGGTGAAGTTAGTTGCATAGTTTGAAAATCTGGTCAAAATGTGTCACTTATGAACAGTAGGTCTTAAATGAACCAAGTACCAAAATGAGAAACAAACTTAATATTTAATGTAGGACAAAATCAACAACAGTAACACACTATTAAGGGTCTGGCCAAATGCACATTATGCCTGAGCTTGCCTAAACATTGTTCCTTCACATTGAGTTGGGAAATTTTTTCCCAGAATTTGTATACAATGCCACAGAAATTAAACTTCAAAGAAGCAAATCTGTTATTTCTTAAGGAAATGTGTTGAATTACTAACATGATCACTGCTTACCTATCTTGAAAATAAAAATACAAAGTAATGATAATCTATTATGAGCAAATTTTATACAGCATAATTCTTCTGAGAGCTTAAATATTCTTATATCTGCATCAGTTTTCTCTTTCATTTCTGATCAAACCTGTAAGGTTATTGGGGGGCTCAAATTTTCCATGCTTTCAGGGTAGGTGCTAGCTCTTGCTGGATTAAATTGGATTAATCTAGAGTGAGTTATGTTTCATTAATTCTGAATAGATTGATTCCATAAATAAGAAAACCTAAAACAAGTAGAAGCTGGCTGAAATTTTGAAACTTGTTTCCGTTCAAGTTTTTTTTTTTTTTTTTTTTCTCAGTGAAATTATTTTTATGTGTGCTTTGGACTATTGTCAGTGAAATTAAAAATGTCTCAGTACTTAAAGGATTGGTTAATGAATTATGTAGTTATTGCTCTACTATTGTGAATTATTTGAAATGTTAAGGCTTAGTGATATACTACTCTTGTTGCAAGTTCACTGTAATACACTCTTTTTTAACAGTTGCAGATTATGACTACATCTCCCTACATGGGGTGGAAGAAGTACCAGATCATTCTGATTTTGACAAGTCATCTACCATCCCACGTAACAGTGATATCAGCCTCAACTACCGCAAAATGTTCCAAGCTAAGCGACCAGCCTCTACTGTCAGTCTTCTTGCTGATCCCGAACCTTTTGTATGCCCTTCCCATGTTGCAACTATTCGCCGCAAGCCTTCAACCAAGCCCACCTTCCGACGTGGCACAATCAGTGGGGGTGTACCAATCCCAATTTCCACCCCACAGGTGCCCATAAAGTCATCACATTTTTCTGGAACTGAAAAGAATGTTATTGGTGCTGGGCGTACTGGCAGTGAAGAGTATGTTGGCACGCCAGTGGGGCAGGTAGAGCTTGTGCACGCTAAGCAGAACTTGTGCACATCAACTCAGAGTCTAAGTGCCATCAGCACCCCATATTGCTCTTTTATACCCAGCCAGATGCACGGGAGTACTGACCAGCTGTTTAGTGGTAGTCGACTATCTTCCTATCTGCCACCACAGCGCCACTTACCAGTGAGGTCTCCAACTACAACTAGCATCAGTGAGAACAGGTGCTTTGAGTTATTAGAGGCAAGCCACACACAGTCCTTTCCCACACAGTCTTTGATGGGCCAGGAAGAACCAGCAGGTAGTGGTGATATGCTGACCATGATCCGTCGTGGTGTTCGGCTAAGGAAAACAATCACTAATGACCGCTCAGCACCACTGATCAACCTTGGAACCCAGGCTAACTGAGTAGATGTGAGTTTAACTGAAAGACGCACATTAAACACATGCTGTTTTGATTTAGAAGATTTTCATTTTTTTTCTCGTTCTCAGCTGTGATTACTTTATAAAAGCTGAAATGAAAACTACGAAACACAGTGGGGAGAGGTTTTTCTTTTAGTCTGATATTTAATTTTTTTTTTCTGGCAATATAAAGCAATTTGCTGTGAAATGTCAAAGTAAAATAATTACCTGATTTCCAGTGTAAAATTCTATGTTTATATTATTGCAAAGAAAAAACTTGCTTACTAGATAGACCATTGTCTTACTCGAAATAACTTTAGTTGTAGGAACATTTGTACATATTAGTTTATTTCTTTATGTGCTGAATTTAAATTTATAATTTTTGTTCTTTTCCTCTTAGTGCCATTTTTTTTGTATTCAACTCTGTAGCACTGGTATCCTCTAATTGTTGAGTCGCTTGCCTCTAGAATACTTTTATTACAAAATAATAATGAGAAAGATCCTGGAGAACATGAAACTGAACAAAACAAAATATGCTAGTAGGAAACGAGTAGGTAGTCTGATGTGGAAGCCCACATTATGGCTTTTAACTCCATACAGTGCTTGAAAGTTATATGGCTTTATGAACTTGATTCTGATTTGTGACAGGAAGAGGAATGTTTATGACAATCGATATAATTGACAGCTACATATCGCCACCTCACTGCAGTCCTTCCCCAGTTAATTTTTACTTTGCGTTTTTTGATGAAGGCTTGGTCATCCTATCTTTTTATATTATAATATATACTCCCTTCTGAGAGTTGTGGTTTTGGTGGCCTTTCAAAGTTCTAATCACTACCACCACATAGAGGGTAGGTGCTTAAGAGGTCTTGGGAAAAGGGATGTAATAGAAGGGATTCAGCCTTACAACAAAGTGAACTTTTCACCAAGCTGCACTGTACTTATCTCATCTTTGTGCTATCCTTTTTCTTGTTATACACACTTTGTCATTCATTGGTTGTTTATCTGACTGTAATAGTCTTATTACATTTATTAATCTCTCCTTTCTGCTTGTAGTCATGGCTTGTATTCTGTAGGTTACTCTGTGTCCTAGACATTGTCACCACTTTCCCAGAAATCCACAGATGTTCATTTCCAAATGGTCCTCATCTAGTTTTAAACTCATTTGTCGGATTAATTAGCATTGGAGCTGTGCTCTTTTTGTAGTGAAGAAGAGTTTGTGTACAGAAACCAAAGAAGTGGGTTATAGACTATCCATTATCTTATATTTTACAATCAAGGAGCCTGTGACTTAGTGAAAATATTTTATCTTTAGTTTGCAGAACAGATTTTGGCTATCTCCCTTTACTACTGGTTTGATGATATCTAGAAGATAAAACACAAGTCTGAATAATTTGCAGTTTATTGAAACATGAGAAATTCATAGAGTAACAATGTTCATGCCTTCTATCAAAGGTGGCTGTTCTCAATAGGCTTGACCAATCAACTCACCTTTTAGTAGCAAATGCACAAATTCTGCTAAGAGCTCCAAAGCACAGTTTCTAGCAATATAGTGTACCGTACACCAGTGACCAAAAAACGTGCTTACCCTGATACACTTGTCCTCTGTTACATATTTTCCCCACATAAATTTATCCTCTTATTCAAATGTGGAATTAAAAGTATACAATTTCTTTTAAAGTTTCGGCATTTTTGTCACCAGCAGGTAATTGACCCTTTAAGGAGAAATGGGAAGTGTTGACTTTTTAACCTTTGTTCTATGTAAATTCATAATTTAATAACTCAGGAGGGGGAATGGCCAGCCAACTTGCAGAAATTTGACTTGGGGTTATTGCACTAAAACGTTCCTCACATTGCTTTTGAAAATTTCACTTACATTTGAACATTGGTTTGCATGAGGATACTAAGATAGACCTTCAGGTTTTGTGTTTATTTTATTTTTTGTCTTATTCTGGAATAGAAATGCTAGATACAAGAAAACAAACTGCCTAATTAAAGCCTTTAGACCAATCTTTTGGAAGCCCAGCTGGTCTGGGCAACAGCATATTAGAGCAACGTTTTCTGGTGAAGGTTGTCTTGATATTTATTCTCAGGTTAAATGCGGCACAAAACAGTTATGTAGAAATAGGCATATTTTGAGAAGTTTCCAGTCTTTGATCAAATTCCTGCATGTACTTAAGTATACTGATTGAGTTCAAAATCAAGGTTTTCTGGATCAAGCAAGAGATCATTTCTATTCTGGGATTTCTACCATGTAGATGCCCTGTTAGAAACAGCATTTCCTTGTGTCCAAATAAAATATTGCACATTGCTGAGTAACAGGGAGAAGAATAATCCCGCTCAGACTAGCAGGAAGTGCACAGATGTGATACACAGCTCAGAACAAGTTAGGAGATAATTTTGCCTTGGAGGTACCTCAGTAAGAATGAGTAGAAAGTATTTAAAGTGGGATTAGTTGCAATTATTTAACATTGACTGAGAATTTAGAGAAAAGCTGATTTACCTCCATTTTTACTTTACTGTTGTTGGAACAAAAGTAGATGACCTTTCCAATTCACCTAATAAGGAATGTTATTTATTTTAACAAGTTTTCACAAAAAAAAATAATCAGCTTTTCAGATATTTGTCCAGATTTATTTTCCCCCATCAGTTCAAGTTTTCCTTGAATTCCATTTCTTATAGAGTGATATAGGGGATCAAATTTGTGGTCTGTTCATTTTAAGGCATTCCTTTCGCTTTGCAGTCATTGTTTATTTTTTCCCCCTGTTCACGGTTTTATTGGAGGTTTGATCTTGGCTTTGCCAGCCTAGTACTTGTAGCAGTTTTTGGCTGATAAGTTTCATTACTTGGGAATGCAGGGTTTGAGGGATGGCTGAGTTTGACATTTAAGATAAATGAACCCAAATTTGCTTTTTCTGAAATGTGAATGGGCCTTATTGCCATTTATAATCAGCGGAATACATTTTGCCATTCTTGGAATACATTGAAGCAGTTTCTCATGGTTTGGAAGTTTTGGTTTTGAAAATTGTAAACTTTAGAAGCTTGTTGCTTTTGTATTTGTATTCAAACAGAAATATGGCAAAAGGGCCGATGCTTGTATAAAAATGAAAACTACAGCAACCCTCATCTGTTAAGAAATGAAGCTTTTGCACCAGTCCGACATCTCAGCATTCATTTAACAATCCATCAGCTATATACAGAGCTGCAGTCTTCACCATTATAATAAACTAATGGAGGGGTGGGAGTGGGGCGTGACTTCTGACAGGGTGATGCTTTTTTATAGTTTACATGTTCATCTTCTGAAATGCCAGCTACCAAAGGTTTATTTTGAGGTTTGCAGAAAAGAAAGTCTGTAATGTTTTATTATAAGTAAAAAAATATATAAATATATATATATAAATATATATATATATATATATATATATATATATATATATATATATATATATATATATATATATAATTACAAAAGAGGAGTTCTATTTCGGTCTATAAGAGTGCTTTGTTATGCGGCTACAGTGTTGCGGGCTCAGCCCTGCCTAAGTATTGAAATGCCGTTTCTATCGAAAACCTCTGTATACTTCTTGTAAGAGAGTTGATCTCTCGACTGTAAATTTTATTTTCATTGTACATTATAAGGATGTTTAAATTTTGTCTTTGTGTAGTGAAGCTGCAGCCTTAAATTAAAGGAATGTGGGGAAAATCACTTTGTGTTTATGTCTGTATTTGTTCTTCTTACCACTGCCACATTTTTTGAGACTATCTGCTAGCACGACTTGGTTGGTTGTGATGAAAAACCCTATTTTTGCATGATGAATAGAATTTGCGTATACTTTTCTCCCTTTTTTATAATGTCCCATATGTAATAAGGTATTCATACAATGGATTGATAACAAGACAATGCTGTAAATCAATAAAGAAGTAACATTATTTGAAAGATTTGTTTTCCAAAGTCCAGTACCACTTAAATAAACATTAAATGTACAGTTAGCAACATTTGTACATGACAGTAGTCTGTACCAAAGATAAACTGTTTGTTTTCCTAATGTAATCAAGTATAACTTAAAGCTTTAGGAAAGGTAAGTAATTTGCTGTTAACATCATACATATTGTCAGAATACAACATTTAAAATATGTAATTGATATAGCAAGGGTTATATCAACAACACAGGAGCTCCACAAGGGACTGTACTTTCTCCGGTCCTGTTCAGCCTATATACATCAGACTTCCAATACAACTCTGAGTCCTGCCACATTAAAAAGTTCGCTGATGACACTGCTATCGTGGACTGCATCAGGAGTGGGCAGGAGGAGGAGTATAGGGACCTAATCAATGAGTTTGTTAAATGGTGTGACTCAAACCACCTACACCTGAACACCAGCAAAACCAAGGAGCTGGTGGTGGATTTTAGGAGACCCAGGCCCCTCCTGGACCCCATGATCATCAGAGGTGGCTGTGTGCAGATGGTGCAGACCTATAAATACCTGGGAGTGCAGCTGGATGATAAATTAGACTGGACTGCCAATACCAATGCTCTGTGTAAGAAAGGACAGAGCCGGTTATACTTCCTTAGAAGGCTGGCGTCCTTCAACATCTGCAATAAGATGCTGCAGATGTTCTATCAGACGGTTGTGGCGAGCGCCCTCTTCTACGCGGTGGTGTGCTGGGGAGGCAGCATTAAGAAGAAAGACGCCTCACACCTGGACAAACTGGTGAGGAAGGCAGGCTCTATTCTTGGCATGGAGCTGGACAGTTTGACATCTGTGGCAGAGCGACGAGCGCTCAGCAGACTCCTATCAATTATGGAAAATCCACTGCATCCACTAAATAGTGTCATCTCCAGACAGAAGAGCAGCTTCAGCAACAGACTGCTGTCACTGTCCTGCTCGACTGATAGACTGAGAAGATCGTTCCTCCCCCAAACTATGCGACTCTTCAATTCCACCCAGGGGGGTAAACATTAACATTATACAAAAATATTGTCTGTTTTTTACCTGCATTATTATCAGTCTTTAATACTGTTTTTTGTATCAGTAAGGTGCTGCTGGAGTATGTGAATTTCCCCTTGGGATTAATAAAGTATCTATCTATCTATCTATCTATCTATCTATCTATCTATCTATCTATCTATCTATCTATCTATCTATCTATCGATCGCAATAAGAAATCCACAACAAGAATTCGCAACATTAAAGGCCATAAATAAAGATATGTGTAATGGTATGTGTAATAAAATGGAATGCCACAGGGAAAAAGTATTGAACACACTTAAGAAAAAGTAACACCAAAGCAAGTAACCAGCTGATATACGTAAGAGTTAGAAAGTTAATTCCACCTCCTATCTGTGCAAATTGATCTCAGCTGGGTTACTACATATTGATGGGCCATAAAAATATGTTTTGCTACAAAGGTGTTACACAGGAAACATCTCATGATGGGTAAAAGCAAAGAGCGCTACCAAGACCTTTGCAGTCCGATTGTTGAAAACCATATCAATGGAACTAATTGCAGATGTATTTTTAAACTGGAATTTTCCAGTAGCACCATTGGAACCATTATCTGCCAGTGGAAGGAACATCACTCCACCAACAACCAGCCACTTCAGGATTTCTGACCAGGGAGTCAGAAGAGTAGCCCAAGAATCAAGGTCCACTCAAAAAGAGCTCCAGAAAGACTTGGAGGCAGAAGGGGCAATTGTTAGAGAAAACAATAAGACAATGTACTCCACCAGCATGGCCTCTATATGCGCGCACCCCTCAAGACTCCATTACTGAAGAAAAGATGTTTCATGCTTGTTTAAAGTTTGCTACACAACCTTTGGACAAGCCTATGAAATACTAGGAGAATGTAGTCTGGTTAGACATGACCAAAGTTGAATTTTTTTGGCTATCATACTACACACTATGTTTGGAGGAGAACAAGACCACAATCCAAAACATACAGCAAAGGAAACTTTAAATTGGTTTCAGAGAGAAAAGGCAAGTTGTTAGAATGGCCCAGTCAATTACCTGACTTAAATCCAATTGAACATTTTTGGAAGGAACTAAAGATTTAAAGAGGGCCCCCTGGAATCTTCAAGATTTAAAAACAATCACTTTAGAAGAATTGGTCAAAATCACACCTGAGCCCTGCAGGCAATTGGTTTCTTCATACAAAGTGTTTAGAAACTATCATTACAAACAGGGCTTGTGCACTAAGTATTAAATTAGTGTGTTCAATACTTTTTTCCCTGTGTCCATTCCACCTTATTACACATTCCTTTATTTATGGACTTTAATGTTGCAAATTATTTATTTCTAGATTTTTGAGTTAATATCAATATTTGGTGAGAATTTCATGTGAATAGCCCCATTAGAAATTAACACTGATGTGTTCAATACTTATTTCTTCCTCTGTAAATATAAAAGTAGGATATTTAATTAATTCCAGGTGTGTGCACAGAAACAATAGTATCAGCCAGGTGCTTCATATAGTGGATTATAACAAAAGTCTTTTAGGCTGTACTTAACTAGAAATTTATTTATAATTATGTCCTTTCTTTGGACATTTCTAGAGGGCATCTTTCACATACCAAATACTCTTAGAGCCACTTGTCTGCTCACAGGATGTGTCTAGAAAATGTCATATTTCCAAACTCTAGGTTTCCCTGGTCCCTCATGCAGGTCCTCCAGTATTGTTGCCATTAGTTGCTCAGTCAATACTGGAAGTGACATCAAGCAGATGGCATCCGCAATTTGCAAGGAATTAAGCCCATTTCAAATGACATGAATTGGTGCTCAGAGCTCTGAAAAAAGAAGTGTTTCATTCTGCATAAACAGCTACATTCCTATATGACAACCACATAAAGACATGAATTAGGATATAGGTAAGTATTAAGGACCAAGGGAAATTGCCATAGAATCTGTGCTAGCACAACAAAACTAAAGTAGGCAATTTTTCTAATGTGTATTGTCACTAAAAAGTTTTCTAAAACTGAGCATAGTGTTAGACCCTAGAAATAAAAAATGCATGTTTCTAGGTGTCAGAAATGACTATTTAGAGTGTAGTGATTTTTTGTTTTTACTTTATCAGGTGGTTTGTATAAAATTACATTTATATATTTTTTTAATTAGATTACTAGTCTTTTAAGTTTTCCTGTTACCATCAACAGACTGTTTTCATGATGGATACTGCTAAAGGTATCTAAAGGCCTGTGGCTAAATCAGCCTTGACCAGGTCTCCATGGTAACTAACAACTTTGTTGATGGCGGGAGGTATAGCGCTCCAAAAGAACAAAGGAGGAAGTTAGAGAGTAATGGAGCTTGCAGAACACAGGCTTTGTGATCTGTTTAAACAATAGCCTGTACAGGCTGGCTAACAATAGCCATTACCTTGGAATTTAGTGTGATTTGCACACCCTGCATTTAACCCTGCCAGAGAGCGGACAATGTTGCTTGCTCAGTCGCTCTTCTTTTTAACAGCTGATGACATGCATGTAAAACAATTATGATCTGTAGATGGGCCAGAACAATTTTTCAGATGACTCCAGGGGTGCTGCTGATCAGAGGTGCCCTCCCTGTAGGTGTCACATTCTCCCTGGTTCATCTGTTTTGAGAGGGCATAAGAATTTCTTTATGGATCATTGGTTAGTAGATTTTTTTTTTTTTCTTTAGTCAGTTCTTGACTTTTTTGGAATGTTTGGAAGCAGTGTAATTCAGCTACAGCAATGTAGTAGTATGAAAATAATGGCCACCCCATCATTGAAACATCCTTTGAATAGATGGCAGCACTAATAGTTTACACTCTTAGTTAACTATATTAAGTTATATTTCCTCAAAGGTAGGTTTACAAATGGGTCATGGATATTCAATTTCTCTGAGTCAATCAACTGGACACTCTCTGGCTGATGCAGTTTTCATGTTCTATCCATGTCTGTATAGGTTCTTCCTCCCATAACTAAGAAATGCATGTTGGTGTGTCCTCTCCAAATTGGACCCCATGTGCACGAATGCAAATGTGTGTTGTGATAGAGTGGTAGAACCCTACCTTGTGCCAAATATTGCTACAATAGGTACTATCACCCCATGGTCCTGAAGTGGATAAGTCAGAGTTATGGGGAGCTAGAGTCTTGGGTCGTGTACCAACCCATCACAGCACTCGCCCACACCTTCTCATACTGGGCCAAGTTAGTCACCAATTCATTCTACACATTTTTTTTTTTAGATTTTGTGGTTGTGAAACCCATGTAGATGTAGACAGTGCATGCTACACAAACAGCCCCATTGGACATTTCATGCTTTATTGTTACACAACATTGAATCACAGTGGATTTAATTTGGCATTTTTTTCTTTTAAAGTGAAAACAGATCTCTACAAAGTGGTCTTAATTCTTTACAAATGTCAAACACAAATACTGTAGTTGCTTATGTAAGTATTCACCCCATCAAATCTGCATTTAGTAGCTGTGTTTTACCAGTTATGACAGTCTTGTCTGTGTGCACAGGTCTCTATCATCTTTGCACATCAGGACAGAGCCATTTTCACCCAATCCCCCCATTTTATTTTGTAAAATGCTCAAGCTCCAGGGATTAAAATTGAACAGCTTTTTTCAAGTCCAGCCACAAGTTCTGAATTGGATTGAGGTCTGGAACCGACTCGACCACTTCAGGACATTCACATTGTTGATTTAAAAGCCATTCCTGTGTAGCTTTGTGTTTATGCTTGGGGTTGATGTCTTGCTGGAAAACCAATCTTCAAAGCAGATTTTTTGCGGACTACATCAGATTTTCCTCCAGAATTTTTCTGTGTTTTGCTGCATTCATTTTACATCCACCCTCACATTCTTCCAATGGCCTAATCAGGGAACCATCCCAACAGTGTGATGTTTCATGGTGAGGATGTTTTTGATAAAGTGCAGTGTTCAAATATGGCATTTAGTCTAATGGTCAAAAAGCTGAATTTTCGTCTAGAGCCTTCATCCAGCTAACTTCAGAGTGACCCATGTGCCTGCTGGTAAACTCTAGTCATGATATTGTATGTTTTTCCTCTTTGCCTCCCTCCCATAAACTTGTGACTGGTGAAGCACCCAGGCAATGGTTATGGTCAGCACAGTCTCTCCCATCCCAGTCACTGTCGCTTATAACTCTTTAAGAGTTAGTATCTTCCTTCACCTGTCGTCTTGCACGGTCAATCAGCTTCTGGGGATGGCTTGCTTTGTGCAGATTTACAGCTCTGCCATACTTCTAACGGTTGATTTAACTTGACTTCAAGAGGTATTCAGTGATTTGGGTATTTTTTTTGTCTCTGACTTGTGTTTTTCAATCACTTTTTCATGGAGTTGTTTGGAGTGTTTTTTTTTTTTCTTCATTGTGTATGTTAGGCCACCATACTGACTATCCACACTTTGTAGTCTAAATGCACCTTATCTGGAAGATCCAATCAATGGAAACCCATGGGCTTAAACAGGTGATTTTGAACTGAGCTAATTCTGTGCCTTCTAAAACTAATTGCCTCAGTGATAATTTAGGTGTGTCTATTAAAAAGGGGTGAATAATAATAATAATAATACATTTTATTTATATAGCGCCTTTCCCGTGCTCAAGGCACTTACAGAATATAATAAAGAACGGCAGAATATATAGTATATAGCATTGTACAAACCAGATAAATAAATAAAGAAGATTAAGACAGTAAATTCTGAAAAAAAAACAGACAACATAATTGATGGTCTCGCACACACATACAGGTTACGTTGGCATCTTGACAGAAGTAAACTGAGAGAAAGGTAATAAAGTCAAGTAGAGCTAAAAGCCTTCCTGAACAGATGAGTTTTGAGTTGTTTTTTAAAAGAATTCATGGAGTCAGCTGACCTGAATAATTTTGGTAGGTCATTCCAGAGTCTGGGCGCTATACAGCTGAAGGCCCTGTCACCCATGGAGTGTAGATTAGTGAGGGGCACAACAAGATTACCAGAATCAGAGGACCTTAGTGGGCAGGCAGGCACATAGTGATGGAGGAGGTCACTGATGTAGTTTGGTGCGAGGTTATTTAAAGCTTTGTAGGTTATTAGTAGGATTTTATATTCGATTCTGTAGGACACAGGGAGCCAGTGAAGACGGAGCAGGATGGGTGTGATGTGCTCGCTGCTGCTGGTTCGAGTAAGGACTCTTGCAGCTGAGTTTTGAATAAGCTGGAGCTGTGATATAAGATTAGAAGGGGCACCTGCCAGTAGGGAATTACAATAATCGATGCGGGATGTGATAAAAGCATGGACAAGTTTCTCAGCGTTAGAGAAGGAGAGGAAGGAGCGAACACGGGATATGTTACGGAGGTGAAAGTAAGAAAGTTTCTTAATGTGATTTATGTGGGCGGAATAAGTGAGGGAGAAATCAAAAATGACACCAAGATTTTTTTACAGTAGAGGCAGGTCTGATGAGATCACTGCCAAGATGGACTGGGAAGGAGCTCATTTTATTAAGTTGCATTTTAGTCCCAATTTGCAGGAGTTCAGTTTTATTGCAATTTAATTTTAAAGAGTTCTGCTCCATCCAGGTTTTAATTTCACTAAGGCAGGTTGTGAGCTGAGAAAGCTCTGATGAAGTTCCACTTTTAACATTGAAGTAGAGCTGAGTATCATCTGCATAAAAATGATAACCCAATCCATAACTACGGATGATATGGCCAAGGGGAAGCATGTAAATACAGAAAAGCAGAGGACCGAGGACAGAGCCCTGAGGGACTCCTTGTGTGACTGGCACGGAGTTGGATCTGCTGTTGCCAAGACTAACAAACTCTTGCCTATCAGTCAGATAGGACTTGAACCACTGGAGGGCAGTGCCAGAGATACCCAGCATGTTCTCCATTCTGGACAGTAGGATGTCATGTCTGACAGTGTCAAATGCTGCACTGCACTAATGTGATCAGTTACTTTGTGTTTTATATTTGTAATTAGCTTATACCACTTAGCAGAGATCCATTTTCACACTGACATTCAAGCTTTTCTGTTTTCAATTGTTACAAGTCTACATTAAAATCCCCAGTAATTAAAATTTGTGTAACAATAAAAATGTGAAGACTTTTTATAGGCACATAGGCAGTGCTCTAGCTGGGATTGGAATCAGGGCCTTTAAGACAGCAGTGCCACCACTATGGTAGGGTTGATATCCTCTATTTATTTATTTCATCTGTGAGACGGAACGGCACTATAGTTGAACTGTAGAGATTGACAAGGAGGAGTGGCGTTTACACACAGTGGTATGCAAATGTTTGCAAAAACTGTCAGGAGCTCTTTGTTTGAGAATGAGGGCCTTATTATTAACTCCCAGCGGGTTAATATGTCAACTTTAGTCTCCTCCAAAGCAAACCTGATGATGTACTGTACATGAAATCGCAAATTCAAATTTCCACTTAGGAATGTTTTTTAATTTCTTAATTACAAGAAGTGATTCCACTCCATTGGGTCCTTGAGCAAAGCCCTAAACCTGCAATTGCTCTGTCCTGGGTATGGCGTTAACCTGCATCCACCCCTCCAACTTGTAATGAAGTCCCGGGGGTTTGTGACAGGGCACTCCAGCTACTGGGTGTTTTTTTTTTTTTTTTTATTATTTAAAAAAACAAAACAAACCCTCTCACTGTTCCATTGAAACTAGTGTGGTGCTGAGGTGCCACCTGCTGCATGACTGCACTCGAGTCCTAATTTGTGATCCTGAGGTGGGTTATCGTGTGGTGGGTGCAGCCACATGCTGTGTTAGAGCAGGCTCTGGCTCTGTCTCTCTCTCTCTCTCTCCCCAACCCAATATTTGAAATCACGCAGCACACAGTAGGTAGCAGTGCTACCTTACATGTCTAGTGTAATCTCTTTCCGTGTCTGTTTGCTTAATTGATTATTCCAAATTGGCTGCTGCATGGGTGTGTATTAAATGTGGGATCTATGCAATGGACTTGAACCCTGGCCAGGTCCATTTCCTGCTTTGAGCCCAGTGGGTAGAATAGACTTTTCCCCTCATCTTGACTTTGAAGTTAATTAAGCTGGTATGAGAATGTCCCATTTGAATCAGAAGGCAGAAAAAGTGGCTTAAATCCCTCCCTAGAAAGTCATTTAACATTCCTTTGTTCCATTTGTCACAAATTTGTGAACAGGGGGCACAGTAAGGAAGTTGTTTAAAGTTTCTTTCACTCTAGTATCACAGCTTGGGTTTGAACCTTGTGTTTATGAAACAGCACATCTGATGTGGAAGTGTATACAGGATGGCACTGTGGCCAACTTCAGAGCGTGTTTGAAAAGAGTGTCCTACATGAGATTATAATATTATATCAACAGTGGAAATATTTAACAAGGACAGCACTTGGTATTCACCGATAGACCAATCATCAGACTTTGAATATTTCAAAAGATTATATGGAGCAAGACTTTTACATCAAAAACGGGACATCCCCAAATGAAAGAGAACATTAAATACCGATTTTTTATAAAGAGCTCTGGGGAGAGCCTTTTATTATATTCTCAGCATTTCTATGGACAAAACCAAACGTTTGTGCCTAATATGGCAACATCTTTAAGCTTGGACGGCTATTTAGAGAGTGAAAGTGCTGAATTTCAGATCTATTTAGGCTTTCATTTTACATGAAGACACAGCCCTCCGATATATTCAGACTTGTACACATTTCCACTAGGTGAGTGGTTGTATATTTTATGATGCTTTCTGATAACAAGTGTAACCAACATTTTCTGAAATGTAATCTGATGTCTTCTGGCAATAGTGATGGCGTAGAAGACACTTGTGTAGCTCTCTAAACTGACCATTTAATGGTAAGGAGACTAATCTACCATTTGCCCGGGAAGCTGCAGGCCCTCGCGCTCTTTTTACATTTTTTTTCTTTCATCTGTGGTGCTGAGGCACTCAAGTGAAGCCTTGTTACGTCTTTGTCTCAGTAACCTGTGCAGTTGGGCCTCAGGCTGCCAGAGCTTTTCTCCACCCAGGTTTGCACACAGGATTTCAAACTGACAGCTTTTTGATTCTTTGTACTTCCACTGAAATGCCACTTAGCTTTTTAACTTTGACAGGAGTGAGCTTTTTTTTTGAGGCACTCTGGATTACTACATGATTCCTGTCGATTCAGTGTTCCTCACATGTTTGCAATGTGATGCCAGCTTTCATTTTCATTTCAACACCCCCTGCTCCCACCCTACTTCCAAATTCTCCAAGTCATCCTGCATGGAGATGAATCCAGAGATAACCAGAGAGACAGATAAAGAGCTTTCTCAGCAGAACATTCCATGATAAAAATCTTGCGCTATCAGGTTCACACTGCAAAATTCACTCAGTGGAAAGAGTACGAATACGTTTTATCCCTCAGAAAGGGTCTCTGTTTCTCAAAACAAATTTTCTTGCTTTCTCAAAGGCTGCCCTGACCATCATCGTCACTGTGTCATGTCGCCCTGCACTTCATCTGAAAGCTAAAATGAAAGAATGATCCCTGGGAAGAGCTGTGTATGTGCCATCTGTGGGGACTTCTCCTTGTGTGTATGTGGCCTTCCTGCCTAAGTCCAATCAGGATCTTTTGGGTCGTGTAGCAGCTCTTAATGACCCCAGGGTCCCGCTTCCTTTAATGGACTCTCATTTGATTATTAGCTTGCATCCCATAACATAGATGGCTAAGTTGCCATAAAATAGGAGTGGTCACTTCCACTTGGAGGCCACGGTGACTTATATAAATAAATCATCACACTCTTGAGTGAGCTGAAAGTACTAAGTTGATTAGCATCTTCTATGATAATTGGATTGGACAACTGGGCTATATGGTGTGGGTCACCCATATTGGTAACCATTGTGCTGCTTGAACTTTGTTGATTCTTTAGTTTAATATCTGACAACTTTAGCCAGGATATACAGAGTCTGTAAAAAACTATTCACCCCTTTAGAAGTAATCATATTTTATTGATATACAACATTGAGTCACCGTGGATTTAATTATACTGTTTTAACAACTGATCAACAGAAAGATACTCAAATATTGAAGTGATACAATTCTCTAAAAGTAGTTTAAATTAATTAGAAATATTAATTAGAAACAGAAACACTAAATAACTAATCACAAACTGTAAGTATTCAAGTGAGTATATGGTGGATACGCATTTGGTAGCTATGACATTCCTGAATCAATGAACACAGGGCTCTATTGGCTTTGCACCTTTGGATACTGACATTTTCCCCATTGTTTTTTTTCAAAACTGTTCAAGCTCTGTCAGACTGCATGGAGGTTGTGAGTGAACAGTCAGCCACAATTATTAATTGGAATGACCTCTGGACTGTGACTCGGCCACTCCAGGAGATTCACATTGTTGTTTTCAAGGCATTCCTGTGTAGCTTTGGCTATGTGCTTGGGGTTGTTGTCTTACATTAAAGAAGGCACAGGTTTCCTCTAAGATTTATCTATATGCAATCCACAGGATGATGCTGCCACCACCATGCTTAACAGTGGAGATGGTGTGTTTTTGGCAAGGTGCTTTTTTTATGCCAGACATGGAGTTCAACATGATGCCCAAAAAGCTCATTTTTTTCTCATCAAACAATAGAACGGTCTTCTAGATGACTTCAGTGTGCCTTTTGACAGACTCTAGATGAGATGCCTTTCTTTTTGTGAGTCTCCTTTAAAGCTGTGGCTGGTGAAGCACCCACAAAACAGTTGCTGCCCACAGAGTCCCTTCAGTAGCAGTCACTTTAGCTTGTGACTCCTTTAGAGTCCTCATAGGTCTCTTGGTGGCCCCCCTCACTTGTTGTCTTATTGCAATGTCACTCAGTTTTTGTGGCTGGCCGGCCGGCCGGCCTGCTCTATGCCGATGAACAGCTTTGCCACACTCTTTCTATTTTTTAATGATTGATTAAGCTGGACTTCAAGGGGTATTCAATGGCTTGGATATTTTCTGGTGTCCATCCTCTTTTGTGCTTTTCAATTACCTTTTCATGGAATTGCTTGGAATGTTCTTTTATATTTATTGTGTAGGTTAGTTAAATTACCATCACCTGAAACCCCAGACAGGTGGTCTCCATTGGACTAATTTTGGGACTTCTAATAGCAATCAGCTGCACTAGTGATGATTTGGAGGTTTAAATGGAGTAAGTACTTATTTAATCAGTTATTTTGTATTTGTAATTTAGACCACTTTGCAGAGATCTGTTTTCATTTTGACATTTTAAAGAGTCTTCTTCAGTTGATCAGTGTCAAAAAACACAAAGCCCGCTGTGATTCAGTGTTGTTTTATGGGCACTAGAGTTTCCCAAGCACCTGATGACACCTCATTGGTTGGTAACCTCATTCTGGTGGCTGATTGGGCTGAGAGGACTCTTTATGCTATAATGTTTTTGAATATATCACCAGGCACACGTCTTTGTGATAAAGAGTACAGGACCCCACTCTCACCCTGTTAACTGCCCTCTATGACTTTCCTGTCTTCCATGCCACTTTGCGGTACACTGTTTCTTGTTATCGGAGTCTGGAAAACAGCAACGCCTGTTACTAGGAATTATAAGTTCATTATGTAGCCACCTGATAAGCAATAGCAGAGTCTTAACATTGTAAACTGTTTGCATTGTTCATGGCTGTATCTAACCTCAGGTGACGATAACACTTATAGAACAAAAAATATCTGTTGGCTTGCAGAAGAACACAACTTAAAACTCTTTTCCCACATTTGACCCTATCTATCACCTTAAAGTTGCTAAGATTTCAGAATCCATCCCATCACCTGCAATGTCTTGGTGCCATGACCCAGTAATTGTCCTGCCCTGCGCCTGCATTTTGAGATGTTTGTGAATGAAGAGTGTTTCAGCAAAAGGAGTATTGCTGCCATCACCAACCTGTATTAATGATGAGAGTTTAGTTGGGTGCCTATAAGGTTGAGACGTTTTTCTCCATAAATATGTGTATTTTATTAATTGACCCAATCTGAGTGGAGGTGCAGTCGGAAGTGGCTTCCCACCTAACAACAGCATCCTGCCTTGCGATATGCACTGTTGCCCACCAACCCTGTAACAGACTATGCAGTTTCCAAAAATATATACATTTGTGTCTTTGTTTACTATTAAGCAGACTCTATGCCTCCAGACTCCACCTTCCAACCCTGACTCACCGTTTCTCACTTATTATGTATATTTTTTGATTTTTTTTTACTTGTTCAGGTTAGGAGTAATAAATTCAACCATTACAAAAAAAAAAAGCTTTACAACACAATAAAGAAACTTAGCCTCCGTAACGCAGAAGTGGATTTCGTGTGTTGAGTGATGATAGATGCAATAGGAGAGAAAAAGTGCATTGACAACTTAAAAGGGGGTTAGCAGCACGTAAGTGATGTAACAGTGCCACTTGTGTAACACCAAGCTGAGGAGCTCCTCAGGCTGTCTGCAGGACACCCAGCAAATCAAAAAGCCTACAGGTCTCTCATTGTGAAGAAATAATCCATGTCCTCCTCAACCTGAAAAAAGAAAAGTGCTTGAAAATAAAAAGCCAGGTGATATAGACAGTTGTCTGCACCGCAGCCTCGCATGTTAGCAAGAGGGAACATGTTGCAGACGCCGAGAATTTTTAATCTCCACCTAAATGCACCAGGCAAGCCAGTCATTAAGCGCATACCGGCCTCGAAATCAGACAAAACAAAATCAAATTATATGCAAATCTCAGCCAAATCTCCACTTTGTGTCCCTGCTGCCCACGCCTACATACAGTAAAAGTCCAGGAACAAATGGGATTTTGGGTTTGCTTTCTGTTCTTCTCATTTGTATTTTGTAGGTGTAGGCCATCTGGGCTTTCTGTTGGAGTGTCGCTCCTGGTCGTACAAGTAAGTAGGCTGTATGGGGGAGCCTCTGAAGTAGGATCAGTAATGAGCCCTTCAGGCAAGTACCAACACTGTGTAGGAAACTGAGGACGCAAACCGTATTTATCAGTGCTGGTAGCCTGCGAAGGACCTCAGTCACTCACTCACAAAGATGAACCTGATGGCAAGAGCAAGCATGGAGATGAAAAGGAACTGCCCAAGGTCCAAAGCTTACCACCCCATCTGTTACACATGGCGGTGGGGTTTTTTTGGTTTGGGCATATATGGCTGCCACAGAAACTGGCACACTTATCTTCACTGACGAAGGCAGTGGCACAATGAATCACACCTTCTCTGCTCAAGGTCCAGTAAATGCTTTCAAACTCATTGGGCGGCGCTTCATCCTATAACAAGATAATGATCCCAAACATACTGAAAAGGCAACACAGGAGTTTTACAAAGCTAAAAAACAGAAAATGCTTGAATAGCCAAGTCACTCACCCGTTTTTAAATCCAATTGAGCATGCCTTCCATATGCTGGAGAGAAAAAGTAAGGGGACATGCACCTGAAACAAGCAGCAGCTGAAGATGGCTGCAGTGGAGGCTTGGCAGAACATGACCAGATTAAATATTCAGCACCAGGTGATGTTTATGAATCGCACATTTCAAGCAGCCATTGCATTCAAGTGAAATGAAATGAAAGGAATAAATGTGATGGCTTTAACAGACCTGCCATTGCTGTGTCCCAAACATTATGGTGCTCTGAAATGGGGGGATGGTGCAGAAAAAGTGTCATTTCTGCATGGTGTGACTGAAGTATATGCAAATGCTTTTAGATGAAAGTTTCATATGTGCATTTTAATAATGTCTTAATTGTTTGATTTGCAATTTTAAACTGTGAAGCAGAGTGGTAAATCAAGGAAAAAATGTGCCATTGTCCCAAACAACCTCCATCCATTGTCTCCCGCTTATCCGAGGTCGGGTCGCGGGGGCAGCAGCTTGAGCAGAGATGCCCAGACTTCCCTCTCCCCGGCCACTTCTTCTAGCTCTTCCGGGAGAATCCCAAGGCGTTCCCAGGCCAGTCGAGAGACATAGTCCCTCCAGCGTGTCTTGGGTCTTCCCCGGGGCCTCCTCCCGGTTAGACGTGCCCGGAACACCTCACCAGGGAGGCGTCCAGGAGGCATCCTGATCAGATGCCCGAGCCACCTCATCTGACTCCTCTCGATGCGGAGGAGCAGCGGCTCTACTCTGAGCCCCTCCCGGATGACTGAGCTTCTCACCCTATCTTTAAGGGAGAGCCCAGACACCCTGCAGAGGAAACTCATTTCAGCCGCTTGTATTCGCGATCTCGTTCTTTCGGTCACTACCCATAGCTCATGACCATAGGTGAGGGTAGGAACATAGATCGACTGGTAAATTGAGAGCTTCGCCTTGCGGCTCAGCTCCTTTTTCACCACGACAGACCGATGCAGCGCCCGCATTACTGCGGATGCCGCACCGATCCGCCTGTCGATCTCACGCTCCATTCTTCCCTCACTCGTGAACAAGACCCCGAGATACTTGAACTCCTCCACTTGGGGCAGGATCTCGCTACCAACCCTGAGATGGCACTCCACCCTTTTCCGGGTGAGGACCATGGTCTCGGATTTGGAGGTGCTGATTCTCATCCCAGCCGCTTCACACTCGGCTGCGAACCGATCCAGAGAGAGCTGAAGATCACGGCCTGATGAAGCAAACAGGAAAACATCATCTGCAAAAAGCAGTGACCCAATCGTGAGCCAACCAAACAGGAACCCCTCATGCCCTGGCTGCGCCTAGAAATTCTGTCCATAAAAGTTATGAACAGAATTGGTGACAAAGGGCAGCCCTGGCGGAGTCCAACTCTCACTGGAAACGGGTTCGACTTACTGCCGGCAATGCGGACCAAGCTCTGGCACCGATCGTACAGGGACCGAACAGCCCTTATCAGGGGGGCCGGTACCCCATACTCTCGGAGTACCCCCCACAGGATTCCCCGAGGGACGCGGTCGAATGCCTTTTCCAAGTCCACAAACACATGTAGACTGGTTGGGCAAACTCCCATGCACCCTCCAGGACCCTGCTAAGGGTATAGAGCTGGTCCACTGTTCCGCGACCAGGACGAAAACCACACTGTTTCTCCTGAATCCGAGGCTCGACTATCCGACAGACCCTCCTCTCCAGGACCCCTGAATAGACTTTTCCAGGGAGGCTGAGGAGTGTGATCCCTCTGTAGTTGGAACACACCCTCCGATCCCCCTTCTTAAAGAGGGGGACCACCACCCCGGTCTGCCAATCCAGAGGCACTGTCCCTGATGTCCATGCGATGTTGCAGAGCCATGTCAACCAAGACAGTCCTACAACATCCAGAGCCTTGAGGAACTCCGGGCGTATCTCATCCACCCCCGGGGCCCTGCCACCAAGGAGTTTTTTGACCACCTCGGTGACCTCAGTCCCAGAGATGGGGGAGCCCACCTCTGAGTCCCCAGGCTCTGCTTCCTCATTGGAAGGCATGTTAATGGGATTGAGGAGGTCTTCGAAGTACTCCCCCCACTGACCCACAACGTCCCGAGTCGAGGTCAGTAGCGCACCATCCCCACCATACACAGTGTTGACACTGCACTGCTTCCCCTTCCTGAGACGCCGGATGGTGGACCAGAATCTCCTCGAAGCCGTCCGAAAGTTGTTCTCCATGGCCTCCCCAAACTCCTCCCACACCCGAGTTTTTGCCTCAGCAACCACCAAAGCCGCATTCCGCTTGGCCTGCCGGTACCTCTCAGCTGCCTCCAGGGTCCCACAGGACAAAAGGGTCCTGTAGGACTCCTTCTTCAGCTTGACGGCATCCTTCACCGCCGGTGTCCACCAACGGGTTCGAGGATTGCCGCCACGACAGGCACCGACCACCTTACAGCCATAGCTCCGGTCAGCTGCCTCAGCAATAGAGGCACGGAACATGGCCCTTTCGGACTCAATGGCCCCCACCTCCCTCGGGATGTGGTCGAAGTTCTGCCGGAGGTGGGAGTTGAAGCTACTTCTGACAGGGGGCTCTGCCAGACGTTCCCAGCAGACCCTCACAACACGTTTGGGCCTACCACGCCTGACCGGCATCCTCCCCCACCATCGAAGCCAACTCACCACCAGGTGGTGATCAGTTGACAGCTCCGCCCCTCTCTTCACCCGAGTGTCCAAGACATGTGGCCGCAAGTCCGACGACACGACCACAAAGTCGATCATCGAACTGAGGCCTAGGGTGTCCTGGTGCCAAGTGCACATATGAACACCCCTATGCTTGAACATGGTGTTCGTTATGGACAATCCATGACGAGCACAGAAGTCCAATAACAAAACACCGCTCAGGTTCAGATCGGGGGGGCCATTCCTCCCAATCACGCCCTTCCAGGTCTCACTGTCATTGCCCACGTGAGCATTGAAGTCTCCCAGCAGAACGAGGGAGTCCCCAGAAGGTATGCCCTCTAGCACACCCTCTAGGGACTCCAAAAAGGGTGGGTACTCCGAACTGCTGTTTGGTGCATACGCACAAACAACAGTTAGGACCCGTCCCCCCACCCGAAGGCGAAGGGAGGCTACCCTCTCGTCCACCGGGGTAAACCTCAATGTACAGGCTCCAAGTCGGGGGGCAATAAGTATACCCACACCCGCTCGGCGCCTCTCACCGGGGGCAACTCCAGAGTGGTACAGAGTCCAGCCCCTCTCAAGGAGATTGGTTCCAGAGTCCAAGCTGTGAGTCGAGGTGAGCCCGACTATATCTAGACGGAACCTCTCAACTTCGCGCACTAGCTCAGGCTCCTTCCCCTTCAGAGAGGTGACATTCCATGTCCCAAGAGCCAGCTTCTGTAGCCGAGGATCGGACCCCCAAGGTCCCCGCCTTCGGCCACCACCCAACTTACACTGCACCCGACCTCCTTGGCCCCTCCCATAGGTGGTGAGCCCATGGGAAGGGGGACCCACGTTGTCTCTTCGGGCTGTGCCCGGCCGAGGCCCATGGGTGCAGGCCCGGCCACCAGGCGCTCGCCATCGAGCCCCACCTCCAGGCCTGGCTCCAGAGTGGGGCCCCGGTGACCCGCGTCCGGGCAAGGGAAGACGCCGTCCAAAATTGTTTTTCATCATAGGAGGTTTGTTTAACCGCTCTTTGTCTCATCCCTCACCTAGGACCAGTTTGCCTTGGGTGGCCCTACCAGGGGCATAAAGCCCCGGACAACAGAGCTCCTAGGATCATTGGGACACGCAAACCCCTCCACCACGATAAGGTGGCGGTTAAAGGAGGAGCCCAAACAACCTTCTCCAAGGTTTCTTCTATTTTTCTTCCCTATTAGCGTTTTTTTTTTTTTTTTTTTTTTGGGAGTTTTTCCGTTGTCTTCTTAGAGAGCCAATGCTGGGGGGCTGTCAAAAGGCAGGGTCTGTTAAAGCCCATTGCAGCACTTCTTGTGTGATTATGGGTTATACAAAAATAAATTGTATTGTATTATGCAGGGCACTGTAAGTGTAAATATTTGATTTGCAACTGTATATTGTAACCGGACAGCACAAAGCCTCATCAATCCAAAATCCTTAGCGCTGTCTGTGTGGAGTTTGCATGTTCTCCCTGTGTCACTGGGTAGTTTTCTCCCACAGAGAGAGAGAGTCTCTCAAACGCTGAAGTGCATTAGATTGGTCTAAAAATGAATTTATGTGACTTTTTATATTGTAATGCATCTTTGGATGATGGAATCCATAAAGAGGTGCTATCAACATTAGGGTTTAGGATTGACTGAGTCACTGAGGTAATCAAGTGCCTCCATAATGGCATTGTTGGCGGACTGAATACGTTCTAACCAGTAATTTTATTAGGATGTTTTGCATATCATCTTCATGATAGGTGGTGGCATCACTTCAGGCCTGGCAGACTGGAGTGGTGGTTATAATATTTAGGAAATGGCAACCAAGTTGTATGGTTTAATTGTTAGAGTGCTTAGCCTTTTCTGTTAAAAGACTGTGGAACAATACTGGAAACAATGCTCCACTGAACATTTGAGCACCAGATTTATAAGGAGAACTGCTTGTCTAGCCCTGGCATTGAAGAGGCAGGTTCAGACTCTAATGTCTTTACACAGGTATTTCAGGAGTCGTTGACGTCTGTGGTTCCGTTTGTACTTATTTTGGCCATTTATGGAATGCATAATTTGCATTCTTGGCAGCAAGCTGATATTTTTCTGTCCATAGTGAAGGGATGTCTCCTCTCCATTCCTGAATGGCACTTTCACAGATCGCATTTCACGGCGAAGGCAGCCCAAAAGCTTATAGCTCCAGAGTTCAGGGTGGTCGCTTTCTGTGTGGAGTTGATCTTTTCTTCCTGTACTTGTGTGGATTTTCCTCCAGTTTTCACCTAATTGCCATGCTTGTCTAACTGGTAGCTCTGTGACAGATTGTGAGTTTATCCAGTCTGGGGGCTTTGGGCTGCTCTTACTGCTATTTGTGGAAAGCATTATTGTAGCCTTTAATGAGTCAGCCCCTCCAGATTTGAAGCTATGGATATACAGTATACTCTAGACGAATAGAGCAGCACAGTGCACAGTATTATAGTAGTTGTAAAAGAGAACCTCAATTTTCAGTTAAATTTTTCTGTACAAGCATCTGTTAATTCATTTTGTCATCCTCGACCATGGTTGCAGTCAAACGGATGATAAGATTGTGGGCAAAATGGGCAGCTGTGTAGTTTCTCTGTATTGTAGCAAGCAGGCATGAAAAGATAGGAAGGGCTCATTGACCATTAGCCATTAGCCTTGCCAGGGCAGCTAGAAGACGTGTCGGGCTGGAGAATGAAATGGCAGCCCCTTACTGAATGGTATAATAAGTCAACCTCATCATGTGAAAAATAAAGGGCTGGGAGTTTAATCTGTCCTGATTTACATACTGATAGACCAGGCAGGCGGGCATTCTGTATGATATCAGTGTGTTGGTACAAAACTGATGAGGGCTGGTGGAGGGGATCCTGGAAGGGTCTTTTTAAGGTAAGTTAACTGAAACAAAGGAAAAGAAATATGCTTTTGAAACACTAACTTGTTTCCCTTCTTTTCTTTTCAGACATCTTAACCAACGTTTATCCAGTGAAAGATCCCAGAAAGCTGGAGGCAACCCAGATGAATGGCAGGCCACATGCCCATGAGTAATTGCAAAACTGACTTCCAGTTTCTCCTTGTGTGCTTTTTGAGTTAACCTTTCTCTGGTATTCATTCTTCATTGCTTTGTTTGCCTTTTTATTATTTGTTTACACTTCTTTTTTAATTTTTTTTTCTTTTGGCCCCCAGAGAGTCTTTGCACACCTCGTTTGGCTCTCCTTTCAAACCTGCCGCCTCAGGAAGTTGCCCCTTTTCCTGAATTCTTTGAAGTGCGATAATGCAGGTTATACATTAATCATTTTGTTGGCTGCATTTGGGAGCGGGCAGCGATGGCACTGCCTGAGAGCAGAAGAACGCCTATAACTGAACTCTTGGAGGGCAGGAGTGGCTGCTGGCGGTGCTTTTTTCTGACCATAAAAAAATATCTTGAAGTACAATCTTTGAAGAAAACAAACAAAAAAAAAATTATCTGTAGTGGGCTCACAGAACGGCAGGTGGGCTGTTTCTGAGAGATATGGAAAGTGCAAGTGACTGACTTGAAAAATGGGATGCCGGCCATCGCTGTTAGTATACTGTAAGGTCGGTCAAAGTGGGCAAGGGACATTTAGGCCCTGCTTAGGGTAAAAAGGTACTCTCAGCTTTTTTTTGTTCATTCATAGTATGCTTGGGAACAAAAGGGCTCCAAATTCTCTGCTTATCAGTAAACATGGCAACCGGTTACTTTTACTACTTTACACTGATCAATGGTTTAAGTTGGGCTGCCAACCACTGGGGTGCCTTAAATAACATGATCCACCCTTCAGGGGAGTATACCTTCAGGTCAGGTTATCTTTATTTCACTGAGGAACATTTGGGCCACTTCTTTTTCTGGACAGAAGGGCATCTACTTAATTTTTAAGACCCCTTGTTTCCACTTCCCTTGGTGGGGGCTTAGGCTCCTTCCACACTACCAGCTTCATATCTGCAAATGACCAAAAACACACACCATGTAGGCCAGGGGTCCCTAATTCTGGTCCTGGTGGACTACAGTGGCTGCAGGTTGACATTGTAACCCTTTTCTTAATTGGTGACCAGTTTTTGCTGCTAATTAACTCCTTTTCCTTTCATTTTCAAGGACTGCTTTTTTAAATTTGTTCCCCTGAATTTCTTCATCGTTCCTCTGAATTGTTTCATTTCTTTCCTTAACATGCACCCAAAGAGAAGTGCAATGTAAAGTGAGTGAGACAACAGAAGACCAAATAAGTCAGGGCCTCAAACTCCAAGCAATTTCACTCCAACCAGTTGCTTAATTAGGTGCCAATTCTTGTTGTTAATTAAACCCGTCTTTTAATTCCATGGCTTGTTGCTGCTCTCATTGTGCAGCCCTCCAGGACCAGAGGTGGGGACCCTTAATGTAGACATTAGTCTACACTGGGCATCCCTGGAAAAGATATTAACACCGCCAGCTATGGGGTTTATCACAAAACTGAAGCAACCAGTAAACTTGTAACGGCTGACCCCTTACCCAGACCGGCCGCTACACTGTCAAGACTTATTCCTTGGATTACCTGAGGTTTCTTGCTCTAATAACAAGCCATACTCCTTACACGTTGTCTTATTTTTCCTGACACGATGAAATAACTAGAAACAGTAAACAGGTATGTAAAATTAAACACTGATATATTGGAAAATAAAAGACAGGCAAACATTCAATAATAAATATATATGTATATGTGCGTGCAAATCACCACTTATCCCAAAAACAACAGTGACTAATTACTATATATAATAATACAAATATTTACATTAAACCGTCCCTTGTCCCTAAACAAGAAACAAAAGCACACAACACAAATACAAACATAGATCGGATAAACACAGCAGTTGAAAATGTGGTGAAAAATGTGTCCCAAAGTAAAGTCTGGTGGTATTGAAACTGGCTGTGGTGATATTGTGCTTTTCCCAACAACAAAATGTCCTGGCAATGGTTGGAATGACTTCGAACCCCGGGGTTTCTCAGCTCTGGCTGTCGTGATGAAGGATTGGTAGTTGAAAAAGCAGGCAGTGGAATAAAGCAATAAATAGCAGTGATGAGTTTGTAGATGGATGGGTAAATTGTCTTCTTTCTCTCTCTCTCTCTCTCTCTCTCTCTCTCTCTCTCTCTTAAGGCGCTTTTTAAATAAACAGGATTCTGAGAAACTAATTCATGCATTTATCTCTAGTAGGATTGACTACTGCAATGCGGTGTTCACTGGATGTTCAAACTGTTCTTTATACAGCCTCCAGTTAATCCAAAATGCGGCTGCAAGAATTATTACAAGAACAAGAAAATACGAACACATAACTCCAGTTCTTAAATCCTTACACTGGCTCCCGTTTAAGTTTAGGGCAGATTTCAAAATCCTCCTTTTAACATATAAAGCATTAAATGGTCAAGGTCCGGCTTACTTGTCTGAACTTATCATGACTTACAAACCTGAGCGCACATTAAGATCTCAAGATGCCGGTCTGCTTATGATTCCAAGGATTAATAAAATAACAGTGGGAGGTCGAGCTTTTAGTTACAGGGCCCCTAAACTGTGGAATGGTCTGCCTGCTACTATAAGAGATGCCCCTTCGGTCTCAGCTTTTAAATCCCGGCTGAAGACTCACTACTTCAGTTTAGCATATCCTGACTAGAGCTGCTGATTAACTGTACAGACTGCATCTCTGTTGTTAGTCATTAGCACTAAAACATAAGTAACATGACAGTTATAATTGTATACTAACCCTCACTTATTCTGGCTTTCTTCTCGGCACTCAAATGTGGCACTTGGTGCCATGGCCCACCTGCCAAGTTGTTTTGCCTGCCTAAGGAAAAGTCATCCCAGATGGAGGATCACAGGAATCGTGGGAAAGAGGGGTCCTTTCATCGGATTGGCTGGCCCAGCACTGTTTCAGCCGTGGAATGGTCAAATGGGGGAGGCAGCTTGAAGGATGAGGTCTCCAGGACTCTATACAAATCCAAATCTTATTATGGGATATATCATCTACTGTTAAATTCTGCTCCGTACTTATAAAATGTTTTATTTTTATACTGTATTGAGGATTTGTTCTGTTCTGTGTATTGTATTGTATTGTATTGACCCCCTTCTTTTGACACCCACTGCACGCCCAACCTACCTGGAAAGGGGTCTCTCTTTGAACTGCCTTTCCCAAGGTTTCTTCCATTTTTTCCCTACTAGGTTTTTTTGTGAGTTTTTCCTTGTCTTCCTAGAGAGTCAAGGCTGGGGGCTGTCAAGAGGCAGGGCCTGTTAAAGCCCATTGCGGCACTTCTTGTGTGATTTTGGGCTATACAAAAATAAACTATATTGTATTGTATTGTAGGTGATATAAACTGACAATAAAGAGAAAAGTTCTTTTGTGCAAATACGCCTTTAAAAATTGAACTGAAAAAGAGTCTATACATCATATTCATCACTTTTGAAGTGTAACATATTTGTCACATCAATACACATTATAATAACGGCTCAGTACTATGAAGTAATACGTGTGAGAGTCTGCATTTAGCTGATTTGGCTCCATTTCCCTGCTTGATCAAGGGTGCCATCATTTCCCAGTTTCTCCAAAGCATTGCTTGGGTCGGAGTTGCATGTTCCCTCCTCAAGTTTTCTGACATTTGCGTGGGAAGTTGTGTATGCACATTTTGAACCTCTTTTTGTGTGTACTTTAGAGATGAGGCCTCTCTTCTCCAAGCCAAGCTCTCTTTAGGTTTGAGGATGACTCTTCTAACAGTCTGCTTGTCTTTGTGGCAGTGCATTTACTTCGCTGCCAATTGCTCGGACTTTCTTTCATGTACTGCCTTCAACTAAAAAAAAGGAGATATATAAAATGAAGATCAGTTGATTATCTGTTAGTGTCATCACGGGGAACTTTATAATGCAGACACTAATAGAATGCTGGAAAGTTGTAAGCAGCATGAGTGAACATTCATCCATCCCATTTTTAAATTTCTGGCTCACAGAAAGCTGCAAGTCCATCCAAATGGCATTGAGCAGCAGGCAGAAAGCAGCCCTGGATGGGGTTCTGGTCTGTCCCAGATACCTTTAAATTAACCCCTATGACGAGGCAGATTTATGTTTTAGTGTTTCTCTCATGAAATGGCACCCTGTCTGAAATTGGTTCCTGCTTTGTACCCATTGCTGCCTGAACTGGCCCCAGGCCTTGAGATGCTGAGTCGAAGGAAAAAGTGGGTCCAGATTGTGGATGGATGGATAATTTACCTGACCTGCAAGGCTTTCAGATGTACTGGAGCACTTGGAGAAATCTACGCAGCTTCGAGGAGAGCGTGTGAATGCTAGTGACTGCACCACCTTGAAAACATGAATAACTGGTTATTGTCACAAGATATAGAATTATTGTAAACCTATAATGTATGTTTAACATTTTTGTCACTCTTTTTAACAATCCCTTCATTATTTAACCTTCCTAATCCAGTTATGGATGCCTGAGTATATTTTAGCAACAGCAGACAGCTAGGCATTGTTTAGCTGCATACTGTATAAGCAGATCCATGCACAGCCTACGCAAGTACTCTGTACACGTGACAATATAAAGAACCTGAAAACATCCTTCCTTCATTTTTATCACTTAGTCCAATTTAGAGTCACATGGGCCGCAGCCCTTCCAAGCAACTGTAGACACAAGGCTTGAACCAACCATTGAAGTAACACAGTCCATCATAAGACTCCCATGCTTACAAATGTCTAGTTCTACTTCCACCAGTGCTTATCAGCAAACGAGTTGTTTCTAGCGAATATGATCAGCCACGATTTAATCTGCCTCAGCCCATGATATATCGAGTCATTTTCGATAATCAATGAATGACTCTCACTAGATTATTCATGATCATCCCTTCCCTCGCCAGCCTCCTGATGGTTTTCATGTCATGGCCATTTTTGGGATCTGAGTAGCTGCCATTTGAAAGACGTGGCCGATGAAGGATAGTACACGGTGAGTGATGATGTTATGGAGACTTTTCAGGCCTTACAAATATAGTACTAATTAACCTAATGTGCACATCTTAGACATATGAAAGGATTACTGAGACGCCCCAAGAAAAAACCCTGAAGGCACAGGACAATGAAGAAATTCAGCAATCAGGTCAGGATTTGGTTGAAGATCTTATGAAGCTGGAAGGCAGGAGCACTAGTCCCTGCACCCATTGTTCTGCCCATCTCGCATTTGATTATGAAATAACTCATATTCATTTAAACAATCTGGGAAATATTCCTCACTAAGTCAACCAATTACCGTTATAGAATCAGACATGCATCCTGTGCCAACATTTTTTGGAAAGGAATCTGTTAAAATTATGATCAGATATTGCCCCTTTTGACATTTTCTTTACTCTTAATTTTCACTGTGAGATGTATGCAAGAAGTTCTTATCTACTATATAATGCAGAGAAAAGCCAAGCAAAATGACACCTTTTATTGGCTAACTAAAAAGATTACAATATGCAAGCTTCTGAGGCAACTCAGGCCTCTTCTTCAGGCAAGATGTACCATCAGTATAAGGGACTGTTTTGAACAAGTTTAGCAGGACAAGCTCTGAAAGTTGACCATTACCATTGAAGAACTGTAAGGCTAGCATAATCATAATCACACCCTAGTTCTACTATATAATAAAATATTAAGGTCTGTGTGTCCAGTCCCCCTGAGCAATTTGATTGGTCAATTTGGCTTTGGTTGACGCGATCAAAAGAGGAAGTATGAGTGCAAGACACAGAAGGAAAAGAAAAGACATAGGAGACATTCTGAGAGAGTTGCCTTCAAAGACGAGAAGTATAAAACCAGACAGGTGGCGAGAAAGGCACCTCCAAAATAATGACAGAAGGTGAGAAGCAGGATTTAGGAGAATGTGCTCAAGAGAGGGAGCGGCAGTCAAGAGAAATTCAGACACATGTGGATACCAAGGAAAGGTGCTGAAGGTAGACGCAGGGCAAGAGGTGGCAAATACTTTTTAAATTGTTCTATCACTCATCTTCAACAGGTAGCGTGGCTAGTTTTATATAACACCCTTCATACATCTCACCATCACAGGGAGCTTTATAAAACAAACAAGAGTAGAAGATCCTTCAATGTACAAAAAAATAAAAAGGAAGAAAACTTCAGGGAGCCTCCAAAAGTAAAAGATTTTGAGAGTCAGGATCAGTAGGGAGATTCAGACGAGTCAAATAGAGAATTCAGTTTAAAGTGAGTGCCAAAGAGAAAGCAAAAAGGGAAATTGTTACGTGTGGCCACCATGGGAGAATCAGGGTTCAGAGGGCAGGAGCCACAAAGCTTGAAGGAGCAGGGCGAGACATGTATAGTGAGGCTTAGGCCATATTCAGAAGACCTGGGGTGTCTGGCCATTTTTTAGACTTTAGGAAGAAGTCATCAACTGTATAGGAAGCATCTGGAAATTCTAAAAAAAAAAAGGGGGGGGGGGGCAAATGATTGTGCAGAGATCAGTTCATAATAACATATCTCATAGCAGAGCTTATGTAAAAGTTTGATGGAAATTTCACAGCAAAGAGTAAATGTGGACAGCATTAAAACATTTTAGTTTTTTGGCTCCTGTCAGAAATGTTAGGTATTCTTTAAAGATTTGAGGGTGTTGAATCCAAATCTGTAAACAGAATTGCTCTATCACATCCAGTTTTTGAGAGATGAAAGGTTAATATGAAAAAACACCAACTTTAGAGAGAAAAATATATATTTTTAAAATTATTTAGATTTTTAATTATAAATTACACATTTGATTGTTTAAGATGTAATCATTGCTTACAAAAGTAGTCACTTCATAGTTTTTTTCCTTTTATAATCCTCTGAAGATGTTTCATGGTGGAATGAACAACAGATATCTTCTATGATCGAATCTCTCCACTAGAACGACTCTCCATCTCATTGATGTCCCCTTGTTTTCGGTTGACAAAATCCAAATAAGAGTGTAGGGTGCAACATGTCTTTAAAACTCCATATCCAAGTGCTAGACAAGAAGAGAGAAGCTCCTTAATGAGTTTCTCGTAGTTTCTCATCTTTGTATGTTCAAGAAAACAGTGGTACATGCTTTTTTCAATAAAGGAAGGCTGTGTGTTCTTTTACAATTTGCTTACTATTTATATTTATTTGCTTAGCAAACAGTCTTATCCAAAGCAACTTAAAAGGAGGGCAACATAATCAAGTACCATCAGTATAAGGGACTGTTTTGAACAAGTTTAGCAGGACAAGCTCTAAAAGTTGACCATTACCAGTGAAGAACTATAAGGCTAGCATAATCAAAAAAAGATGAATTAACAACATGACCGATATCCACAGAGCAAAAAACATTCATTAAAAATTTGACAGATATTCACAGAACAGTAGAGTTTTCAATTGCTTCTTAAACACATTGAAGGAATCAAAAGTTTGGATGGAGGTGGGCAGCTCGTTCGACCAGCTAGGAGCTACATACGAAAAGAGTCTGGATTGAGATTTGATGCCATGCAGAGGTGTCATCATCAAAACGCTGTTCACTGGCAGACTTGAGTGGGCAAGAAGGAGTATAGGGCTTCACCAGTGTCTCCATATACTTATCTGCTGACCCACTGACTACTCTGTAGGCAGGTATCAGGGATTTGAACTTAATTTGTGCTGCTATAGTGAGCAAATGTAGAGACTTGAAAAGAGGAGTGATGTGCGCTGGTCTTGGCTGATTGAATACAAGACAGACCTCGTTATTGTGGACCATCTGCAGTGGCTTGATTGCACATGATAATCCACCTGCTAGTAGTGAGTTGCAGTAATCCAGATGTGAGAAGAGCAAAGAATGGATCAGAAGTTGCGCTGCATACTCATTGTGTAAGTTGTACAAAGTGAATATGTGTAAACAAGAGGCATTTGAAATGTGGTCAAAGAAAGATAGGTAGTCATCAATCACCACTTGGCGGGTGTTAGCAACAGTGAGCCATGATGTACAGAGATGGGCAGTTGAATAGACTGGCTGGCATGATAACAAGAAGCTCTGTTTTTGCCAGATTTAACAGTAGATGGTGGTCCTTTATGCAGGTTGTAATATCCGTAAGATATACAGAGACCTTGTTGTTTTAAGGAGGGAACAACAGGTACAGCTGTGTATCATCATCATAGCACTGATGTAAGAAAACGTGGGATTGGATGATGGGGCCCAGTGAGGTGGTGTGGAGAGAGAAGAGTAAAAACCCAGCACCAATACTTGGGGTACACCCGTGCATTTTTGATGCACCCTTGACATCTCTCCTCACCAGAACAAACAATGGGATTTGCCTGAGATGAAGGTGACTATCTGAGAGCAGTCCCAGTGATGCCAAGGTCGGAGGAGGTGGCAAGAAGGATGGCTCAGTTGACTGTGTTGAAGATGGCAGAGAGATCTAGAAGGATCAGGACTGGTGCCATGTTGGTAGCTCTAGCTTAACCGTAGCTGTCGCAGTAGATCACCGTGTATTATCTGATCAAGCCAGCCTTACATGTTTCTGTAAAAACCATTTAGACAACAACTTTGTCACTTCTTTACATGTAAGGGCATATTTCAAACCTTCTAAAAATAAATTCCTGTCTGTTTTGATACTAATAAAAAGAGAGAAAAAAAATACTGATTGAGAACGAAAAATGTGTAACAAGTACTTGATTTTGGGTTGTTTCCACTTCTGCTAATGTTAAGAACGAGGACAGCTTCCATTTTTCAGCTCAAAACATACCTCAAATAATAATCTGAGCATGAAAATATTTATGCTATAAAAACATAGCACTTGCTTTTAAAAAAAATCAACATTTTTTTTCCCCAAACAGCATTTTCATCTGATGTCTCTAGGAAACAGTTCCTGGTAGAGAAATTGATCCGTGGGAGTTTTTCGGTGTAGACCATTGTTACTGATGACAAACTGAAAAAGTCTACTGTGTGACAGTAGTGTTGAAGAAATGTTCAAATAAGTTTAACTATCCATTGTGGTTATGAGAGGTTTAATGTTGTATCCTGCCCATTTAATTAACACAAAGTGTTTAAACAGAAATAGCTCACAATTGCACATACCAAGAAAAATAAAGAGCTGCTGTCACTAGTTTTTCAGGAGCTTCATCTCCGTTGAGCGTCTGCTCAGAATGAGATGTCACTTTCTGTGAGCGCCTCGAATATGTAGTCCATCGAAATGGTAGGGGCAGAGTCAGTTGCCCTCATTGGTCAAATTCTCTGGGTTATGGAAACAGAAAAAGACAATACCATTAGCAGCAGCGCCCCCCTTTCACCCCGGGATGGGATTACTTACCAAGGATGAGTCAGGGTGGTGATCCTCTGATGCACATGTGTGACACCGCGTAACAGGAATGGTACACATCTTCATGGCTGCATACTGTTTCTGAGTCAGTTAATAGTGAGCAGCGATGCATCACTAAACTTGTCGAACTGTTCATTGCTGATACAATAAAAAGGTGACCTGTAGCACATACAGTAGTTAAAAAGAAACCAGCCTTGGTTTCTTACTTTATCTCTGGTAACTTTTTTTTTTTAAAAAGGCAGTCAGAACTATTCATCCATGCCAAAGAGCCAGGGCATGCTTAAGCAACAGTGAGAATTGATGAATGGAGTGAAAGATGGTAAACCAATATGCATCATCAAACTACTGTGGCTTATCACGTATGCAGTACACATACTGTATGCGATACAAATGGCATGTGCCACTGGACTAGAGGGGTTGGGTAAAGCCACAACCAACTTCTGCAGATATAGTGGAAGGACTGAAATATTTAAAGGCTGGAATGTCATAGTGTTATATTGATATTCTCCTGAAGGTGTCTTTAAGAAATGGCTACGTCGGACACCAACAGTATTACTGTCAGTCTCTTAGTGGCATATAAATGACTCTGGTTGACTGGTGAGTTTGAAAGGCATTTAAGTTCAAAAGGTATATGTGAGGTTAACAAAGAAAAAGGAGATACCCCAAGAAGGAGTCCTACACTATAAGCATGGGCTGCACAAAAAGCAACTGCTCTGGAGGCTTCTGCAAACCCCTTGCTCACTCTCTTACTCTCCCTTCTTTCAAAGAACATGGAGCTCAGCAGATCTCCATCGCTGCCACTGTATTGTGTGTTGCCTGCTGGCAAGGCGCACTTCTGAACAGATCCCACAGCTACTCTGGAATGTGAACTTTCAGTTCCAGCTACAAAGAAGAATGTCACGTTAACATTAAAAAAAAAAAAAACATCCTCAGAACAGGTTCCTCAGGCCCTGAGTGTGCTTTAGGGCAAAGGAGTCTTTGTGCTCATGTGGTGCCCAGGTGATCCCACATCCTACAGACATGCAGGTTAGATTAAATGGCAACTGAAAGTTGGCTGAGAGTGTCCTGTGATGGACTGGCGCCACATCCAGGGTTGGTTCCCGCCTTGTATCCAAAGCTACTGAGGTAAACACCAGCTCCACTCCACCTTAACCTAGATACAGTAAGTGGGTCAGAAGATGGATGGATGGATGGATGATTCCAGCAGGCTATGGAACAACAGATGAGGGGCAGAATGAATTCTTTTTCTGCTGTCTCCTCATTTTACCCGATTCAAGCCCCACCCTGTGTTACCTCATATCTGGCCCAGCTGCTCTAGGACTGAACCTGCTCCACCCTACTTTATGAAGAGAAAGACAGACCAAGGATAATACAGTACATGAGAGGATTTCCAAGTAGAGGGCAGTGCCAGCAACTGCCGCCCCCAGTACCCAAGAATCAACTTGTGAAAACTTGAACTTGCCTGCAGGTGGACCAACTATTTCCCCCTCGGTGTGCCTCCTACTGTCCTCTAATGACAAACACTACCCAGATGTTCTCTTCTCACAGTTGCTTTGCCCTTGTATGTGAGTGGAAAGATAAGAAAATTTGTATTTAAAACAGTGAGAGCATGGGTAATGGAGGGCATCTCTGTATGACCATAAAAAGGTACAAACTGCACAGCAGTGCATTCAATTTGAAAAAGCGGCACAATAGAATAGTGGTTAGTACAGCGCCCCAGATTTGCGTGTGTGTGTAGAGTTTGCATGTTCTCCTAGTGTTGCATGGGATTTCCACCCACATTCCCAATGACATGCAGGACGGGCTAACTGGCCATTCAAACTGGCCTCAATGTGTGAATGAATGGCCATGGTGGATTCCTGCTTTGGGTTGGTGTGTTTGGAGGAGGCTGTGGCCCTCTATGAGCCTAACTTGGATTAAGCAGCTTGGAGTGTATTGTGTTATGTCCTCTTTGGGCTGTCTGAGGTTTTGACTTGAAGATTTGGGCAAACAAGAAACATAAAGCCAAATTCTAATTCAGGCCAAAGGCTGTCCTAGTTTGCTGCAGGCCCACCTCCTTTCTCTGCTGTTCTTTACCTGCCATTCTTATGGTTCCTCCTAGTCTCAAGATTTCCCCACTGCATTTTCCTGTTGCCTTTTTCCTCATTGCCTATTCCACTTTTAGGTATGCGACTTTCATTGTTTGATTCACCTGCTTTGAGATAAGCCATATGGGCCTGACTGATTGACTCCTGCCGTTCTTAAATTCACCGAGGCTGTGTCGCCCTGGCTGTGACGGGTGAACTTGCTCATTTTGTTTCATGCCTTATGAGCCTCACCCTGACAGACGCGGCTGTGGCTTTGCTTGGGGGTCCTGCACAATTTGGCTGCTGTTTACGGGAACTGAGTGATGAAAGCTGGGAAACTGTTAAGTGCTACGGTTAATCTAACACTTTTTTTTAAGCTTCCGTCATCCTTCATGTGGGTCTGTTCACTGTGCACACACACACACGCACACACACTGCTACATTTCTGAGCCCAGCCCTGCTTGTGGTTGGCCATGGTTTGAATGAGATGCCTAAAGGCAGGAATGAATTGTGGCCGTTGTGAAACTTGTATTTCACAATCTCCTCTTATCTTACATGGGAAAAGAACAGGAGATATTTGGATTATAAGAAACGAAACAAAAAAGAGAGGAAGGCATCCCAGATAAAGACACTGGGTGGGGGGTGGACATCAGCATATTACAAAATAGCTTTAAAGAGCAGTTTATCTTTCAGACTCCCTTCTGAAAGGACACCACTGGGGTATACTGTTTATTAATCACATATTAATTACATTAATCACTGCAGTCTTTGTGCTGCAAATGGTGGTGTTACCTACAAGGAGGCCCAAGGTCACTCTGCCTTATGCAATGTGTAGCTGGTCACTTGACATGTGGCTCAACACCGCACAGCTCAGTGAAAAAAAAACTGTCACCAAGAGGGCAAAACTGAAGACATGTCTCTTCTCAGGGACATTTCTGTATTCTTTTAAGAATTTAAATACTGTATCTATAGGTTAATACGCAAAGCTGGCAGACTTTAAATCAGGATGCCGATTCAGTTCTCAACCCTGCCCCGCTGTACAATACAATACAGTACAGTTTATTTTTGTATAGCCCAAAATCACACAGGAAGTGCCGCAATGGGCTTTAACAGGCCCTGCCTCTTGACAGCCCCCCAGCCTTGACTCTCTAGGAAGACAAGGAAAAACTCCCAAAAAAACCTTGTAGGGAAAAAATGGAAGAAACCTTGGGAAAGGCAGTTCAAAGAGAGACCCCTTTCCAGGTAGGTTGGGCGTGCAGTGGGTGTCAAAAGAAGGGGGTCAATACAATACAATGCAGTACACAGAACAGAACAATTCCTCGATATACTAAAAAATAAAAAATATAAATTTTAGAATTACATAGCAGAATTTAACAGTAGATGATATATCCCATAATAAGATTTGGATTTGTGTAGAGTCCTGCAGACCTCATCCTTCAAGCTGCCTCCCCCATTTGACCATTCCACGGCTGAAACAGTGCTGGGCCAGCCAATCCGATGAAAGGACCCCTCTCTCCCACGATTCCTGCGATCCTCCATCTGGGATGACTTTTCCTTAGGCAGGCAAAACAACTTGGCAGGTGGGCCATGGCACCAAGTGCCACATTTGAGTACAGAGAAGAAAAACAGAATAAGTGAGGGTCAGTATACAATTATAACTGTCATGTTACTTATGTTTAAGTGCTAATGACTAACAACAGAGATGCAGTCTGTACAGTTAATCAGCAGCTCTAGTCAGGATATGCTAAACTGAAGTAGTGAGTCTTCAGCCGGGATTTAAAAGCTGAGACCGAAGGGGCATCTCTTATAGTAGCAGGCAGACCATTGCACAGTTTAGGGGCCCTGTAACTAAAAGCTCGACCTCCCACTGTTATTTTATTAATCCTTGGAATCATAAGCAGACCGGCATCTTGAGATCTTAATGTGCGCTCAGGTTTGTAAGTCATGATAAGTTCAGACAAGTAAGCCGGACCTCGACCATTTAATGCTTTATATGTTAAAAGAAGGATTTTGAAATCTGCAATAAACTTAACCGCTACCGGTAAGATTTAAGAACTGGAGTTATGTGTTCGTATTTTCTTGTTCTTGTAATATTTCTTGCAGCCGCATTTTGGATTAACTGGAGGCTGTATAAAGAACAGTTTGAACATCCAGTGAACACCGCATTGCAGTAGTCAATCCTACTAGAGATAAATGCATGAATTAGTTTCTCAGAATCCTGTTTATTTAAAAAGCGCCTTAATTTCCTAACATTTTTAAGATGGAAGAAACATGTTTTGGACAACTTTGTAATATGCGCTTTAAATGACATGCTAGAGTCAAAGATAACTCCTAGATTGCGGGCTGATTCAGTAAAATTGACTGGGATTCCCACTGAGTTAAATGATGACAAAATATTGTTGTGATCAGCATCATTCCCTCCAACAATTAACATCTCTGTTTTATCTGTATTTAAAGACAAGTAGTTCTTATTCATCCACTCCTTTAATTCGCTAACACAACTAATTAAAGACAACATTGGAGAAACTTCATTTGATTTAAATGAAGGGTATAACTGGGTGTCATCTGCATACGAGTGAAAATTAACATTATCTTTCCTAATGATAGATCCCAGTGGAAGCATGTACAGTGAAAACAGTAAAGGTCCCAGTACTGAGCCCTGCGGGACACCATATTGAACTTCTGTGTATAATGATGGAGTACTGTCAGCACATTTCTGTACATATTGGAATCGATTTGATAAGTAAGAACTAAACCAAGTGAGCACGGTGCCTGTAAGCCCAACATCATTTTCTAGCCTGTGCAGTAAAATAGAATGGTCGATGGTGTCAAATGCTGCACTTAAGTCCAACAACATAATTACAGTGGAGTTTCCTTCATCAGAGGATATCAGAATGTCGTTTACAACCCGTGTTAGTGCCGTTTCTGTACTATGACCAGTGCGAAAACCAGACTGGAATGTCTCAAATAAATTGTAATGCGTAAGGTGTGTCTGAAGCTGACTGGCGACTACTTTTTCTAGTATTTTAGAGAGAAACGGTAAATTTGAAATAGGCCTATAAATATTTAGTATATGTGGGTCAAGGTCTGACTTTTTAAGTAATGGTTTAATGACTGACACTTAGTGTATCAGGTACTGTGCCATGCAATAATGAACTATTGATAATGTTTAGGATAGGCGCTGCAAGAACATCCATTGCACTTTTCACTAGTTTTGTTGGCACTGGATCTTAGGGAACAAGTAGTGGGCTTCATTTTAGAAATTAAACTTAAGACTTCTTGCTCAGTTACAGGATTAAAATTACTAAAGTGCTGAGTGCAATGTGAGACAGGGTCTGCTAAGCTAGTGTGTGGTTTGTAGTGTGATGCAGAGATCTGGGATCTTATATTTTTAATTTTCTTGTTGAAGAAGTTCATAAAGTCTGTACTGCTAATGTCTGTTGGTATTTTGCACTGTTGATCTGAATTTCCATTTGTTAATTTAGCCACTGTTCTAAACAGTACCCGAGGATTTTTTTATTGCTATTAATGTAGAATAATATTCTGAGCGAGCTTTAAAGAGGGCTTTTTTATATTTATTAACACTCTCTGTCCATGCAATTTGAAAGACCTGTAGCTTTGTTGTTCTCCATCTGCGCTCCAGTTTTCGACACTCTAATTTAAGAGCTCGAGTGTTTTGATTAAACCAGGGAGAGTTTCTATGTGCTTTGATCACTTTTGTTTTAAGGGGAGCCACTGTGTCCAGAGCATCTCTCAAGGTCACATTATAATGTGATGTTAGCTCATCTAAATTGTTTTCCGTGTTTACATTTGATGTTAACTGATCTAAATGGTTTTCCACAATTACACTCGACTTACTCAAAGTATCTATAAATTTTAAAGCAGAATTACAATCTAGATGTCGCACTGTCTTTGTTTTAATCTGTGAGTGTGCTGGCAAGGGCAGGACTAAATCAAATGTAATTAAGTAGTGATCGGAAATAACTTCATTTAATGGAGTAATAATTAAATTTTGAATTTCAAATTTGTAAGTTATAATTAAATCTAATGTGTGGTTATGATTATGAGTTGGACCTTTGACATTCTGACAAAATCCTACTGAATTTAACAAATAAGTAAAACATTTGCTAAAAGTGTCAGTTTCCACATCAATGTGTACATTAAAATCTCCCATCAGTACTACGTGATCATAATTTATAGCCAAGTCAGATAAAAGGTTGCTAAATTCAGACATGAACAATGAATACGGCCCTGGTGGTCTATAGACTAGCACTATAATTGTGTTGGAATCTGTTTTAATATTTAAAATGAATGCCTCAAAGGATGTAAAGTTGCCTAAATTTTTAGAAGTGATTTGCATTTTGTTACAATGAATTATTCCAAGGCCTCCTCCTCAACCTGAATCTCTAGACTTATGAAGGAATGAGTAGCCATCTGGTGACGCCTCAGCTAGGGGGACAGTGTCACATTTACTAAGCCAGGTTTCGGTGAGAAGACACAGATCAGATTTTGTACTTAATATAATATCATTTACCAAAACAGCTTTAGTGCCAAGAGAGCGAATGTTCAATAAGCAGCATTTAAAACTGTATGCTTCTTTCTGAATTGGTGATATACTTTTTGTTTTAATTTGTAGTAAATTTCTATTACAGATGCCCCTGGTGGAGGGTCTGGTTTTATCCCTTGGTCTAATTATACACCTTATTTTTTGGTTATCAATTAATTTAAGGTTTGTATCAAGACTAAATTTACTGGATGCCCCAAGACAAGGATTATGGGTAACAGCTTCAGGAAAGTAACAGGTGGGATAAACAACAGCCTGTGATTTAAGATCACATGACTGCGGCCTGGATGGTGCTCTAATCAGTCAACCAGGCAGTTTTGCTGCCATATTTTGGGATAATACATAAGATCCCCTCCAGTTAGGATGAAGACCATCTCTTCTGAAAAATCCAGGCCTTTCCCAAAAATCATCCCAATTGTTCACAAACGCTATGCTTTTGTTTGCACACCAGGTTTCTTGCTGTGTGTCCTTGAGCAAGCCACTTCACTTTAAGTGTAATCTATCCTAACCTTATAACAAGCATCGATAAAGCAGGGCCAAGAGAGAAAACCTAAGAGCTTAGAGGCAAGGAAGGCTCATCTCCAGGGCCTAACCCTATTCACAAAGCCTACAGGGCCTAAAGGGAACCTAGACTATGAGTGTTATTGACTCCGTTACCAATGTCTAACCCAATCACAAGCCCACAAGACTTATGGTGAGCTTGGACTATGAGTTTCCCTGATTCCATTACCAGGATCTAACCCAATCTCAAACCCATAAGGCCAAAGGCAAGCCAATAACTCTGAGGCAATCTTCCAAATCTTTAACAAGGTACAACCTAATCAAAATCCAGCATCTCTAAATGACAAAACCAGTGGCCAAGATGAATACCTAAGAGCTTAGAGGGAAGAAAGCTTCTTTTCAAGGACATAACCCTAATCACAAAGCCTACAGGGCCTAAGGAAAGCCTGGACTAGGAGAGTCTTTAACTCCACTATCAGGACCTAGCCCAATTTCAAGCCCACAAGGCCAGAGGGGAGACTGGAAAATGTGAGCAAGAATAACTCTGTAGAGCTTCCCCCGCTAGCTGTACCCAGATATGGCCTACACAAAAACTAACACTGGAACAACTCATAACAGGGACAAGGACAGTAGCTCTTCCTTCTCTTTGGGTGTCCTGTGCATTCTGGAGAACCATTGGGAAAGGGGTCATCTTTAAGAAAAACCTAACCGTATGACATGCAATGATATAAAGCCATCAGCAAACTAATTATAATAAGCTCACCAGGCAAAAAACAATAGCCACCCTGGCTAAAAAACAGCTGCCATTTTGACTGCCATGGACAACATCGGTATGCAGGTGTAGGCGATGTCTGTTTTCATCCATTCTTCCAGCACCAAATCCCACAGTTTAGCCAGATTGTTTGAATGGCTCTGCTGGCTTTCACTTGCTGCTCCAAAGACCCACAGATTATCTATGGGATTTAAATCTGAGTATTTTGTGGATCAGCTGAGATGTGACAATGCTTCAGAATGTGGCAATTGTCGTCTTGGCAAACTGAGGTACAGCCATTCTGTTTTCGCACTGTAGATGAAGCACTAAAAGTCACACATAGTTGTCCAGAAGCCCAATGTAGCCTTTTTGGTTCAAGGGTGTTGTCACCTCAACCAATGAGCCCAATTCCTGGTAATTGTAACTGAAATATCCCCAGAGCATGAGAGAACTTGTGGTTTATGATATACTTGTCACCTTGTATAATTCGAGTGCAAGCAGAAATGCAACTTATTAGACATGATAACATGGTTCCAGTCCAGAGTTTCCATCCCTGTGTCCACCGTAACCATGCAGCTTTGTGAATAGCTGTTAACAAGGGCCTCTTCCATGGAACTTTGGTCCAGATTTCCATGGTGTGCAGTCTTCATTTGTAAACAGATCCTTTTGGACCTGCATTGACCATCTGCAGCAATTCTTACCTGGTGGCAAAGCAGTTTGCTGTCACAATGCATGACACGCGGAGATGGTCCCTATCTGTGAGCACCATCTTTCAACTGCAGGTCTGGTAACAATTAGCAGTTGACCACAATGTATGCAAAAGCTAAAAGACCCATTGGACAGTACACACCCACAAATGCTATGCAGATTGGCACGGATAAATGCAATAACCCATTTTTGCCACTCATTTGTTTATGTAGTGCAACCCATTTTTTGCAGAGGGAACACACATGACACGCCACTATTCCTCGTCACTCTACAATCCCTGTAACTCACGAAGAGCTGTCTAAAGTGTCTATCACCTCTTTCATTGGTGTGACTAATTTTTTTGTCGTTTGAGCTTATTTCTTTATATTGTCCTACTTCTTCCTTTCTCAGAACCAGTTAAATCCATTTCAGGGACATGTAAGGTTGGAGCCTATCTTGACTGCGTCATGCACAAGGCAAGAGCCAGATCTGGATAAGGTGAAAATCCTCTATAGGGCCTACTTCCGCACATTCACAAAGGGGCCAAATTGCAATCACCATTTAATCTAATATGCATATCTTTTTCTATCTGTCTGGGAAGAAAAGCAACACAAGCATGAATAAAACATTCAAACTCCACTTAGACAGCAGCTAGCTAGGTGCCAAGGGGTCAACACTTTCTTGTTAATTTTTGTTCCCATTAGGAAACTGCCATCTCCTACACGTGTACGTGTACATTAGCTCACTGCCTCTAATGGCCCCAGTATGTTATAACACTGCTAATCCTAGAGCCATACTCCCACCCAGTGTCCTTGTTGTCTCCAGCAGGCTCACATCTTCTTGTTATATGAGAGCTATTTCCATTTACCCCCAGGTCCTTGTATTTTCAGTAGTCTGACGCTTTAGAACTCATGCATTCTGCTGGAAGGACCAGTATGATGTGGAGCAGGTCTCCTCTCTTAACAGGTGAGCTCTTGACTCCCTACATCCCCCTGAGTTATGCGCTCCTTACCTCCTAGTACCACCCTGAATAGGTCTTTCCTTTTCCCAGTTCAGCTCTTGGCTCCTTTCGTGACCCTAAATCAGGTGTCCTTATTTTACTTTCCAGCTGATTACTGTCTCCCAGTATGTGAGAGAAACTTAATAATATCATGTATCCATAACTGTTTGAACCTACTTAAACCACTACAAGGTGCAGTGGAGCTGGAGCCCATCCAGGCAAACTGGAACCAATACAGGTTAGTGTGCCAGCCCAGCAGCTGGTGCACTGTCTCACCTTGGTGCAGTTTAGAGTCGACTAAGAACCTTACTTGTTTTAAGCATGTTTGATTAAGTCAGAGCATTTCGGGAGAACATGCAAACATCACACAGAATCCAATCATTTCTTAGGCCCCAGCTTTGCTGTAAAAAGAATACCAGTAAGATGTAAATGTTGTTTTTTTACTACAACATTCTAATATCACACTATCGTTAGATGATGTAACTGAGATTGGGCAAGGAGGTGCATTAGTACACAAGTTAGTTACACTAACTTACTTGTGTGGCTATGAAATCTGCCAAGTCTAATGACTCCAAGCTGTCTGTCTAGAATGGTCAATGCTATGATGCGCTGCTCCTCAAAGTGCCTTCTGTTACTAAATAAGCATACCACCTGCACTTCAGAACAGATAATCCATTTGAAGCTAAGCATGTTTGGGGCCGGCCAGTGACTGGATGGGATGCCAACCTGGACAAACTTGGGTTGCTGCTTTAAGAGATGCTGGTGAAGCCATCAGGGGGTGCTTATCCTGTGGTCTGAATATGAATTCCAATGCCACAGTGCAGTGATGGGGACACTGTGCCAAAAACATGGTGATGAGGTGTAAAACTGAGGTCCTGACTCTCTGTGGTCATAAAAGGTCCCTGGGCATTCTTTGTAAAGAGTAGGGTGTATCTCAATGTCCTGGCTAATAATCGCCCACCACGGCCTATTCATTCTGCCTCTTAATCATCCCCTCCTTGAATCTGTTAGTCAAGAAGATCATTTTTGTGAAGACTTTATTTATAAAGAATCATCATCAACCCCTTTAGGTGTACAAGCCAAACAATGATGAATACTTCATCTTGTGCTCCAGTTTGTCAACACTTTATACTAAGGTACTCTCATGTTCATGACAGATGTAGTCTGCATTGTCTACCCAGGACCTGTTTTAAGTAATTAACACCATCAAGTAACCTGAAACTGTCCATACTCACAAATGTACTGTAGGTAAGGTTATAAATATATGTAAAGTATGATTGTTTTGTATAATACCTAAATATGTTTGGGTTTCAGAGTCCTTTGTTTTCAGTAATTAAAGTGATATGGGAATCTTGGCACGTGGTACACCTGTGGCTTCTGGTCTGCATTCAAAAAATCTTATTAAAAAGCATTAAAGATTATATTTAATGTGACCAGCACTGTTTCCCAGCATTGCCCAGGCATTATTTCAAAATGCTGCTGTAAACTTAACTTTACATTAATCTGAGTAAGCAACATACCAATCATTAGCCGTTAGGGGAACAGAATGACCAGAAGTGTTTGCCATGACAAACAAGAGGTAATCTGCTTATAAATATGGATTCTCCTTTATCACATTAAGAATATGGCCACTTGTTCTGCCACCCAGAACCCCATTCGGACAGTTGTTTAGCTTTAAAGTTAACTTCTGAAATTGTAAATAACAGAGTTCATGCTTGACAACACCCTAAGATTCAGTGAGCCCTCTGTGCCACTGCAGAGACATCAGATAGTCTGTCCCGGAGTTATCCTCCTCTTTTCATGAAAGTATTTGCAGCCATTTTTGAGTGGTGCTAAAGCAAACAAACATACAGTGGGTTTACAAAATAGCTGGACCACTTCACTTTCTGCACACTTTATTGTATTGCAGATTTCATTTTAAATGGATGAATTTTTCATTTTGCCTGTCAAGCTACAATGAATAACCCATAATGCTAAAGTGAAAACACATTTTTAGAAAAGTTTGCACATTCATTAAAAATCCAAAACTGAAATCTCTCATTCATATAAGTTTCCAAATTCTTTGCTCCAGATTGCTTTCAGTGCATGCTGCCTGGCTTTAATTCTCCACGAGATGTATCTAGAACATGATTGGACTTTGTTTCGAAAGGCACACATGTACTGTACTTGTGTATGTAGTGTCCCACAATTCACACTTCCAAGTCATGAAGTTCAAGGAACTCTCTGTTGACCTCCGTGATTACGTTGTAGTGAAGCATGGATTAGGGCAAGGGCAGAAAACCATTCCTAAAGCTTTTCAGTGTATCCTGGCGCACAGTGGTTTCAATAATGGAAGACTTCTGGAACCACTAGGAACTGTCTAGCTAAACTGAATAGCTGGGCAGGAGGGTCTGGGAAGTGACCAAAAACAAAAAGGTTACTCTAATGGTTCTTTGAAAAAAGGAAGGATGAATGAAGCCAAATATAGAGAGGTCCTTGATGAAAACCTACTCCAGAGTGCATGTGACCTCAGAATGAGGTGACGATTCACATTTTAGCATGACACCACTGGATTGGCTTCAAGACAAGCCCCTGACTGTCCTCAAGTGATGTAGCCAAAGCTCAGACTTAAACCCCAGAGAACATCAGTGGAGAAACCTGAAGGTGTCAGTTTACAGATGCTTCCACCTAATCTACTGGAGTTTAAGAGGATTCTGAGCAAAGCGCTCAAGTCCAGGTATGTGAAGCTTCTAGAGATTTACCCAAGGAGACTCAAAAGCTGTAATTGCTGCCAAAGGGGCTTCTACAAAGTACTGAATTAAGAGTCTAAATACTTATATGAATGAGGGATTTCAGTTGTTGCATAGTACATAAACCCTTATTAAGGTGTATGAATTTAAAAGTTACATTCAGGATTAAAATGTTTCTATTGTTGTTTGTAAACACTTTATTACTTTCCAAGTGAGCCTGAAATAAGTCCTTTGTGCCAGAGTTTGCAGGCTGTAACCTCTTTGGATATGAGAAGCCTGATCCTGGTCTGAGGCACAGGTCCATGCCAGCTGGTGGTCAGATGACAAAGGGGCCACATCTATGTGTTTACATCTTTAAAAACTCATTTCTTGAATTCTCATTTAGAGTTTTTCCCAGGAGACCTTGGAGCAGTCAGGGATGAACATAGTGAATGATTTCATCTGGACATTTCTGAAATGGAAAAATGATACCAAGACAAATAGAGTCCCCTGGAGATGCTCCCAGCATGTATCGGCCACTTTATTAGGTAAACCTGTTCAACTGTTTGTTAATGCAAATATCTCATCAGCCAATCACATGACAGCAACTCAATGCATTTAGGTATTTAGAAATTGTCAAGACAACCTGTTGAAGTTCAAACCGACTATCAAATTGGGGAAGAAATGGGATTTAAGTGACTTTGAACGTTGCATGATTGTTGGTGCCAGATGGGCTGGTCTGAGTATTTCAGAAACTGCTGTTCTACAGGGATTGTCATGAACAACCATCTTTAGCGTTTCTAGAGAATGGTCCAAAAAAGGAAAAATATCCAGTGTGCGGTAGTTGTTTGGGCGAAAATGTTTTGTTGATGCCAGAGGTCAGAGGAGAATGGCCAGACTGATTTGAGCTGATAGAAAGGCAACAGTAACTCAAATAACCACTCATTACAACTGAGGTATGCAGAAGAACCTCTCTGAATGCACAACACGTTGAACTTTGAAGTAGATGGGCTACAGCAGCAGGAGACCACACTGGGTGCCACTCCTGTCAGCCAAGAACAGGCAACTGAGGCTACAATTTGCACTGGCTCACCAAAGTTGGACAACAGAAGATTGGAAAAACATTGCCTGGTCTGATGAGTCTCGACTTCTTCTGTAACATTCGGATAGCAGGGTTAGTATTTGGCGTCAACAAAATGAAAGCATGGATCCATCCTGCACTTTATCAATGATTCAAGCTGGTGATAGTGTTGTAATGGTGTGGGGATGTTTTATTGGCACACTTTGGGCTCCTTCGTACCAACTGAACATCGTTTCAATGCCACAGCCTGCCTGAGTGTTGCTTCTGACCATGTCCATCCCTTTATGACCGCAGTGTACCCATCTTCCGATGGCTACTTCCAGCAAGATAATGTGCTATGTCAAAAAGCACAGATAATCTCAAACTAGTTTACTGAACATGACAATAAGTTCACCGTACTCAAATGGCCTCCACAGTCATCAGATCTCAATCCAGTAGAGCACCTTTTGGATGTGATGGAACAAGAGATTGGCATTATGGATGTGCAGCTGACAAATGTGCAGCAACTGCGTGATGCTATCATGTCCATATGTACCAGGAGGAATGTTTTCAGCATCTTGATGAATCAATGCCATGGGGAATTATGACAGTTCTGAAGGAAAAAGGGGGTCCAACCCGATACTATCAAGGAGTATCTAATAAAGTGGCCAGTTAGTGTACAGTGTCAATATACATGTATTGTTAATTGTAATCAATCATGTGTCACTTAAAATCCTTGCATGATAGAGAAAGCCTGATTAGATATTTGTATTCAGTGCAGAAAATGCTGTAAGATTCCCCTACTCTATATCGATTCATGTGACAAAAAGGACATTGTACATTCTACAAATAAACCTTAATCATTTACAGTGGAACCTCGGTTCCACAATTCATAATTCGTTCCAAAACTCTGGTCGTAAATTGATTTGGTCGTGAACTGAAGCAATTTCCCCCATAGGATTGTATGTAAATACAATTAATCCATTCCAGACCATATGAACTGTATGTAAATATATATTTTTTTAGTTTTTAAGCACAAATATAGTTAATTATACCATAGAATGCACAGCGTAATAGTAAACTAAATGTAAAAACATTGAATAACACTGAGAAAACCTTGAACAACAGAGAAAACTAACACTGCAATAGTTCGCGCTATAGTGCTAGGAACCGCTCGCTAAAAACACTTTTTTTTTAAAGAGTTTTAAGCACAGGGAAAAAAATTAAAATGTGAAAAATCCGTAATTTAATAAACCACCAAGAAAAGTAACATTGCAACAATGCACGCTACGAACTGATCGCTGTAAACAGAACTGAAAACAAAAACAAGCCTTCTCTACCTTATGCATCAAGTCCTCGCTCTCTCGCTCGCTTGCTCGCTATCTCTCCTGGAGCGCCTGCGTGTCTGTATCTCTCTCTAGCGCGGTTCTGTGTGTGTGTGTTGCACTCTCTCTCTCTCTCTTGCTCGCTGCACAGGAAATGCACAGGGAGAGACTGAACATGTACAAACCGAAAGGGAAACTGGCTTGTTCATATACCGAGTGTGTGGTCATGAACCGAGGCAAAAGTTTGGCGAAATTTTTGGTCGTAAACCGATTTGTACGCGTACCGAGACGTTCATGAACCGAGGTTCCACTGTATAATAAATTTTTTTCTAAAGTTAACAGCAATGGACTAAGTAGCTTTAGCAAAGCCAAGCAGAAAAAAAAACTGGGAAATGGTAATGATGTCATATAAAGTATCTATCTATCTATCTATCTAATAGTAAATCATACGTGAAATTTGCAGTTGAAAGTCAAAGTCAAGGAGACAAGACAGTAGATGAGCAAAAGAGGCAAAGAGAAGGGGGAATGTAAACCAGAAGCAGAAATAGCAAATGTGCTGTCATGTTGATTTGGGTGGACAGGCACCTCACAGGGTGCTCAACAGATGGACCCAGTAGGAGCCAAATGGTTTAGTTTGTCCTTCACTTTCTTGCTATTTTGTGTTTCTCTTTACAATCATTCCTTCTTTAATTAGAGGGTCTGAAAAATGTTATGTTAATATACACCTGTCTCCCAGCTTCACTTAGTTTATTCTGTTAGCCCGTGATTTGTAATGCATTGCACTGTGTTTTATTTTAGAATTAAATTCTCAACCACTGGGTCGCACCCTACTTTTGGGATGTGAGTAGCTATTGTTTATAATGGTAAAGGGGGACAAGGTTGGATACAGTTTGAGGTGATCTTGTTATACTCCCCAATCATGGTGCAATAGTGTTACATTATCGATACCAGGGTGGCTTTTGTAATACCTAAATTCTGAAAAATGTTACAGGCGGTAAACAAACCCTAAAAAACATCACCATGGCGACCTTAAAAAATGCACTCCCTGCAAGCTTGCTAACACAGGTATGCTCTAAGGAGAAAAAAAGTAGGTGGCCCCGTCAAAGCTTTTTCTGCTCTGTTGCTTCCTTCATTCACATTTCACCATTTCAGGAAAACATCAAGAGAACGAAGCAATCCATCAGAGAAAGAAGGGAAGGGGTCACTTGTCAGACTGAATTGATAAACAACAAAGGGGTTTGCAGGTGTGGGGGGAGAATCCTCCTTTATTTGTTCTCCAGATTTGATATGCTTCACAGTGTGATATCAATGCTCAAGCCTGCTGTCAAGTAGGAGTGAACCTGCATGTCCTCCTCCCCCCAATTGGTCCAGCAGCTTCATCTGGGGTGAATACAAGTTTTGAAGTGCTGCAGCGTAGTCGTCTCCCATCACTAGATGGTGTCAGTACCTACTGTTTCATTACATTGACTTCCGGAGTGAAGCCCCATTGTATTTAGATGGCTTCAGAATCTCTCTGGCCTGCTTGCATTACTCAAGCTGATGGCTTCCAGTGATGCAAAGACAGTAAAAATGATAAAAATAATGCTGCGTTAAAAGCACAATAATGCAAAATGCACACTCCTTAAATGCAATTGAACGACACAGTCTGTACGTTTCATGATGATTCCCGCTCTATACTATTTTGTCGACCAATAGGTGATGATAATTTGTGAAAACATGCCTTGAGGACATATAAAGCTGTCAGTTGTGCTGTTCCGAGTGATTATTTGTGTAAAATCAATTCACAATGATGGTAAAGACATTACATGAAAATCTGCAGTTGACTGACATCAGAAGAATTGGGTGAGTTCTAAGCCAGTAAGATATAAAAATACATTCTCAAACCTGCTAAACCTAATATATCAATATTAAATATAAGTTTAAATTGTAGACCTTAAAAGTGTGACAGTGATGCCAGCTAAAGTTATTTTGGAATTATATAAGTGTCTTTCTGTGAATGTGGCTTGGTGATACCTGACTACTTGAAATTGGTGGCATCCCCGGTCTTTAAGCTGGCAGATCTCATGTGCTAGCCTGACCGTGTAATACCCAGGTGAGTGCTCGCCTTAGTGCTCCTTGCAGGTTCAGGATATTGTCATCCTGGCTCAGGCAGAGGGCTGGTACCTGCACCCCTCCTGCTGCTCTAACCAAGAGGTGTCTGCTTGACAATTACAATAATCAAAATAAGAAAATCTTTACTGTAGTGGGCAGAACTCTACACCTGGGCTTTTACATAAACCAAGGCATATACTGTTTTTAATAACTGGATTTTTTTTTTAAAGAAATGACATGAAGGAAGTCATTTCCACATTGGCTGCCCCCACACACACAGATCACTTGCAGTTACATTGTAAGTATGAGGACACACACTCAAAGCTAGCATAATCCTCTTGCTCCTTTGACACCAGTCGTGCTCTCAGTTCCCCTTTCTCGTGCCAGAGACGTTAGTAGGTGTATCCTTGTGACTTCCCCTGTGGGGTGGACAGCTGGGGGGTTCAGATTGAGGCATCGCCCATCTTTTCTGGAACTCTCTGCCTGTGTGGGTATGCGAGGCTTCTTCCATTCTATTGGCGGACCCTTTCTTCTGTACTGTATATTGTAGTTTAATGCCCCCCCCCCCCCCCCATCTTCTCTGCATATGGTCGATCATGGCCTCCCGTTGTCCTTTCTGATCTTTTTGTACTTGTTTCCTCTAACATTATATTAGTCTTCATTGGTTTATAAAAACTCCTTAGGGTACTGCTCTCTGAAAGTTCCCAGTTCCCAGGCAGCATGCTGTAGTGGTTAAGACTTCGGACTTCAAACCCTGTCACCACAGTGTGACCCTGAACATGTCACTTCACCCACCTGTGCTACAACTGGAAAAAGCAAAGAAATGTAACCAATTGTATCTCAAATGTTGTAAGTTGCTTTGGATAAAGGCGTCAGCCAAATAAATAAATGTAATGTAAACGTAAAAAGCACAGCAGAAGTTTTTATAAAGTCAGTCTATATGTGACCTTTGAGCTGCTTCCAATAACTCCTTTCTACATATCCAGTGGGACAGATGAATGCACTCTACTCCCTTACCTGGTCGGGAGATCTTGATAATGGAAGAACATGGAGTGGAAGAAAATATTTCTTTCTCAATGCAGGACTTGGCGGTGGATTGATGTGACAGTGGCTACGTTGGGAAAGGCATCCTGAAAACCACTGAGCAGCTTTCTGATGGACTCAGGAACTAGGAAGGTCAGCGCAGAGTACCCCTGTGCCCCCCACAGTACATTGGATGGCAACATCCCATCTGACAAGTTGCAGTATGGATGCCTGCAGTGTGGGCCTGCCCTGTCAGGTTTGTTGGGACTGCCAGGGGTATATCTTGCACAGTAATGATACCAAGGACCATGGTGGTCCTGCCTAACTCGGAAATACTTTCTTGGGGCAATAGTTTAAGCACCAAAGTACTCCAAGATCTGGAGTTAAAAGTAGGCCCTCCGCTCAACTCAGGGAATTTGGAGTCGGGTTTAGAGGAAGGACAAAGCTCAACCTGGGGAGGGTGGAGGTGGCAAAAAAGAAAGAGTTGTGTTGTATTTTGAACAAAACAAGCCTATATAAAGGTATTGTGTAAAATAAAAGCACTTTAGATAAACTGGGAATGCTGTGGTGCAATTGTGTACGTGGGTATTGGGGCTCAATGGTACAACCTACAGGCCCCACCAGTCATTGTACATCTTCATCGGAAATCCAACCATTGTCCTTGTCAGGGGAGTAGAACAGCCAGACACTCCAACAGCAGCTTTAAACTGTCCCAGCTCAGTGACATCACCCTAAAAAAGAAGGCAAGCGTGAGTTAAATTGTGGAAGGGTTAACCGTGGTGTTGTTGACAGGAAACACCATCCAAGATGAGACTTAATGTTGAGATGGCTGCAAGTATTGAATTTGGGAGCCTGCAAGAATCATCTGGATGTAGTGGGAATAGGAAAACGAATGAAAGCTCTGATGCTGCATCATCCATGGAGGAGTTTCGCTCCTCAAATACAGTACATAAACATGAAGGAACTCCACCAGGCACCAGATTCTTGTTTTACTTTTTCTTTTTCAAAAGCGCTCATGGAACCAAACATAAAATATTGTGTCTTGGTTATGTATATTATTTTCTGTTCTGATTTGTGAACCTGCACCAACTTGTGACCTTTCCTACAAACGCTTGGTGATGTAGCAAGTATTGATTGGTTACGGGCTATACTAACCTTAATTAATCTGCACTGTTTTTAAACACTTATTCATATGCTGCATTTTTCATACGGTGGAGCTAGGAAGTTAGAAGTTGCAACTGCGTCATTTGTCCTTCCCCAGTGAGAAACTAAACATGGATGCCCCCATAAAAGCTGGTTCTTCAACAACAAACGCTAAATAAATAGTTCTATAGTGTAAGGAAGAAACTGATGAGCAAGAAAGGAGCAAAAAGGTATGCTATCATGTCTAAAAAACAGATTTTCATGCTCCTGGCAATGATAAACAGTACTATTTCAGCTTGGAAGCTGCAATTTAAAAACTGCACAAAGCAACCAATGAGTGCAATGTACAACAAGTAGCGCATATCAAGCTAATGTCGGTTAGTCTGTCACTGTTCATTTTGTTAATGTTATAATGTTAGAGGTACCAAGAACTAAAAGATCGGCAAGGACAACAGGAGGCCATCAATGTTTACCTTCTAAGAATTCAGTATTATGGGTTGAGATGATTCATTCAAAGTAGTTCTAATAAATTAAACCTGTAAATTGTTACCGTACTACCAGTTCATGGTGTACATCACCATTTTGGATTGACATCATAATCTGAAGACAGACAAAAGGAAACATGGGAGACCAGACTCGAGTCCAAATTCAGGGCACTTTTTCTTTTCATTTTCTGGGTCGGAGGTTGGAAAGTACAAGTTCCAACTTTTACTCGAATGCAACAATAATTGCCAGATTGGGTGTTTACACGTCTAGATAGATAGATAGATTGATAGATACTTTATTTATCCCCTCAGGGCAATTCAAGTATTCATTAGCTCAAACACATCAGTTAAAATTGTTAAAAAGTATTATAAAAACAAAGAGAACAAACATAAATAAATAAAGAATGAAAAGCAGTAGCGAGTTAGTTGCTACAATGTTGGAAGGCAGATTGGTGACCAGATCCTAAATTACCTGTATTGACAGCAGCTTTTATAAAATCTTATGGCAATAGAAACAAATGATCTTCTAAAGTGTTCTGTTGTATAGCGCAGTGAGAGAAGTTGACTGCTGCGCTTACTTTCTGACCCACCACAATGTTGTGGAGAGGTGACTGCTATTGTCAAGGGTGGCCTGTACCTTCTTCTCCATATACCTTTTCACCACTATTTCCAGTGTGTCCACAGTCTTGCCCAGCACCGTGCTGGCCTTCTTCATCAGCTTGTCCAGCCTTTTTGTGTTCTTATCTGTCTGTCATATTGCTTCCCCAACACACGGCAGCAAAGAAGAGGACAATGGCAACAACTGTCTGATAGAACACAGACAGCATTTCACTACATATTTTGAATGAGCTGGGTCTTCTGAGGAAAAAGTGCCTACTCTGCCCCTTCCTGTACAGGACATCTGTGTTCACAGACCAGTCCAATCTGTCATCAAGGTGGACACCACTTGTACTACCTCATTGTCCTCACCTCGGATGAGTCCTACATATTTCACAGATGATTTTACCCAAGGCAGCTTGCAGGATGAAGATACATTACAATTCCTCAGATAATGCTTTAGTTGGAGCTATTTGGTGATGTGAAGATTACAGATTGAAGTCCAGTTGCTTAGCCAAAAAGTCACACTGCCCTCTCGATGAAGCACAATGCCAAAGGAATTTCATCCTAGGGGTTGGCATGATCTTCTCAAATTTATGTTTTCTTCTTCTAGGGACTGAATAGACTGAAGCTGCTGTGGTGAGTTGTTGTCATGTCCAGCGCTGCTCCTGGAACCATTCCTGTCAGTTTAGATTCAAAGCAGACTTGCAAAATGGATGGATTATCAAAATATTTAAAAATGAGTAATTTTATTTTTTAGGTTGAAATAGGCCTGCAAGACTCACCCCCTGAGGCCCACCCGTTGTAGCGTATACAAAAATCACTTCCGTCTTATGTGGTGTAAAATAAGCAAAGAGTTGGTAGCAGACTTCCTGTTAAGATTTCTGTGAAGGATAAAGTGCATTTGTGTGTGTTGCAAAGAAGAAGTGCAAATGTGAGCTGGGAGGGATTCCAACTGCAGTTTGGGCTCTCCGACTGTTCCCAATCACAGCAGATAAGGAGACATGTTTTTGGATGAGCAAACCCGGTGTTGGCTTTATCTTCAAGTCCACAGCAGCAACAATCACTTGTGCTATCTGTCTGAATATCTGCACCTGTCCAGATGCTGTCACATAGTGTGTGCACCACCCTTTTGATTTCCTGCTGAGTCTACAACCAGAGAAGAGTGATAGAGAGGCCTTCAAAAAGACAGTGAAGTAAATGAAAGCCTGCAGTGTAAAGGACAACATGAAGTATTCAAGTTAAATCCTGCTTGCCAGTTGTATTCTGGGGAGTGGTGCATTTCACACTTGCCAAGGAGACACAACCCCACCCCACCACACCCCATTGTAGAGCCCACCTTGACAAATGTTCAGCACTTTTGCAATCTTATAAGGGGGAGGGGTGGTGATTCACACCTCAGCATTAAGAGGCTTCACTTTTCAAAAGGCTTTTCCTTTTTGTTCAGGTTTTCCCGAATTCCTCACATTTCAAGTTGGTGTCGTTTCACACTCTTTAATCTCACACCCCCACAGAAATGCTTCCTGGTAAGAGAAAATGAAAAAGAGAGATGGAGGGAGGAAAGGAGGAATTGACAGGCCAGGCTTCAGGCTACAAACTTAATGCACTGCGGTGTTTGGCATTCCGTCTGGTTAAAGAGCACACTGCAGTTACATTTATTACCTTGAGGCTTGCGCCAGTGACCATGTTAATAGCTAAAGATGTGGCCCTCTTTCTTCATTGCCTTCTTCTGGGATGACCTGCACCACTCTTCACAAGACCAGTCTGACTATACATAGATTACTGATTTTTGTGTTGTTTACTGGGCTTACATTATATAAACCAGTCCTCTTTAGGCTCTGTGTAGAGCCCTGGATCTATGTGAGCTATATAAGAATAGTCAGGGTTCAAGAGCAGTCATTCTACCGAGACATCTCGACTTGCCGTTGTCGACGCATTATGTCTGGCTGGAGCTACCAACATGTCATCTGTACTCCTCCGATAGCTCTCCTTTGCTTATGATGCCCTCCTTGCCACTCTCTTTGACTCTGACCTCCTGCCGTTTGGGCAGATTTTACCATGTGTCCTGGCAAGTGGAAATGTCAAGCATAGGGTGGCACCAAGGATTGGTGATGGGCTCTCCTTGTCTCTCTGTAGATTTCCTCATCATCATGTCATCCTGTCCTATGGCTTCTCTTATCAGTGCTATGCCAATGATACCCAGCTATACCCATCAAGAGAACAAGATGGTATTAGCTAGAATCTCTGTAGGTCTCACTAATATTGCAATCAAGAGGAAGGAACACCATCTCCAGCTCAACCTGGCAAAGACGGACTCCCTTGCTATCCCAGCTAGTCTGTCTATTCAGCTTCGCCCACTATCAATACCACCGTCAAGCAAGTAAGTAACCTTGGGGTGGAGATCAATGTCCAACTGTCTTTTACTCGCCATATTGCAGCAGACTCTTGATCTTGCAGATTCATTCTATAAAACATTACAATATCGGACTGGCATGAAATAATCTTCACAAGGGCCACAGTGTATCAAATATATAAACAGAAGACAACTGCAAGACAGGTCAAGAACTATAATATACTGTAAATAAATTAATAATATATAAGTGAATAGGCAGTAATAATTTGAAGCAGTGAAAAATAAATGATTAATAAATAATAACAGTAGCGACAAGTGTAATAAATGTACTGCATATAAATTTGCAACTAGAGGCAGATCTGAGGGCAGGGGGCAGCACAGAGCTCAGAGTTTGGACAGCCAAGGGGCAGAAGCCATTGGAATCGCTGGCAGAACTGGTTCAGATGCTAAAGTACCTTCTGCTAGATGGAAGTGGGAGAGGTGGGAGTGGATACAACACTTTATAAGGATGTCTTCAATGGATGGCACCAGTGATATTTTGTGCATCGTGCACTATCCAGTGTATGACGTTATGGTCAGAGACACTGCAGTTCCCAAACCAGATAGTGATACAGCTAGTTAGAATGCTTTCGCTGGTGCCCCTGTAGAATGTGCTGAGAATTATGTGGGTTGTTATATCTTCTTCAGCCTCCAAAGGAAGTTGTACCTTCTTGCCTGTGGAGGTGGTGTTAATTGACCAAGTAAGGTCAGCTGCCAGGTGCACATCAAGGAAATTGGTGCTCTTGACCAGTTCCACCACAGAGCCCTCACTGTGCAGTGGGGTGTAGAGAGCTGGGCTTTCTCAAAGTCAACAATCATCTCTTTCGTCTCGTCCACATTAAGAGACAAATTGAAACACCAATCGTCATTTCTCCATTCTGTAAGATGAGTCATCTCCATTGCCAAGACCTTCCACCATTGTGTCATTCACAGACTTCACGGTGGTGTTAGAGCTGTAGGTAGCTTGACAATCATGAGTCAGTAGAGTGAACAGAAGTGGGCTGAGTACCTAACCCTGGGGGACACCAGTGCTCAGCATGATCATACTGAAGATGTTGTTTCCGTCATGGACTGTCTGGGGTCTCTCTGTCATTAAGTCCAGGACCCTGTTACGTAGGGATGTGTTGTAGCCTAGAAGTCCCTACTTCCCTATGAGCTTCTGAGGGATAATGGTGTTAAGAGCTGAACAGAAGTTAATGAAAAGCAACACTTCATTTGTTGCTTGTAATTTCACTCCTTTTGGTGTTCTGCTCCATTATGTTGCTCTACCTGTGCATTTTTTATATTTTGAGTCACTCTGTTGATTTACTTGTGTTCATTTGATTGATTGGTAATTCAGAATTGGCCCCCTTGTGGGTATGGAATAGACTGGCATCCCATCTAGGGCTGGTCCAATACTATTCAGTTAGTCTCTGGCCCATCATGATACTAAAGCTGGCTTGGGAATTCTATTTTTTGTTTTCTTTTCTGAAGTGTTCTAAGTGCTGAGAATGATACTATATAAAAGTAAGGCCGATATTTAAGAGAAACCTCCTTAGTGAATAGACCTGCACTGAGTAAGGCCTTATTATATCTAGAGCCTATTAAGTCACAAAGAGCTGACATGCAAACCCTGAGGCGTGGTGTTGCCATTGATGAGGCTGAGGTTAAACTCTTCTAAAATTAAGACACTCAACAATAACAACTGAATGTGCAAATGATTCATCAACAAAGAGGAACTCCAGTTGAAGATTGAAGGGCTCATCCTCCTTGACTAAATGTTTAGAAGTGACAGCCACCTGAGCTGTTTATTTGTGGCTTCTTTGTTTACAGCATGAAGCATTTGTTTTGGAAGGCAGTTGTTTTCATTGCTTTGTGTCTCATCTCCTAATGAGTTAAGGAGGTTCTTTCTTTCTTTCTTTCTTTCTTTCTTTCTTTCTTTCTTTCTTTCTTTCTTTCTTTCTTTCTTTCTTTCTTTCTTTCTTTCACCCCATTTTGCCTATCAGTCTTAATTAGTCTTAGGTACTGCTGCACCTCATCTGTGGGAAACCTGAAATAGACTCCCAGCCAGATCATTGCCTGTGTGGAGCCCACATAGTGTTCTTGTGTGCAGGTAGCTTTGTTCTCCTTCCGTTCTGCTTTTCTCCCACATTCCACAGATGTGTTTATTCACCTGAATGGCAACTCTAATTAGATTCCTTATGGGTGGTTGTATCCTGCAGTGGAATGAAGTCACATTCAAGGTTTTATCTTTCCTTCTGTGGGATGATCACACTTTACAACATCCCTTGATGAATGAACATCATATTTATTTTTATTTTTTGCTTTCCTCCAGCTCAGCTAAAAATCATTTTATTTCATTTGTGGGCTTTGAAGGAACACCAGAATTTTAGTGATACCCTGGCAAACCTCAATGTAAAGTATTTATGATGCCAGTAAAACCACATTGTGGGTACTGGTGTACTCTGCCAGATGAGGGTGGCACCAAATCAAAGCACTTCTATTACACTGTACACAGATGGTCCAGCACCAGTAATTCCTCTACTGTAGTAAAGTTTCTTTGCTCTCCAGATACTCCATTATTTGTACTTTGATACACAAGTGAGTTTGTCAAGGTGACAAAAACTGTGTAGAACCTTCTCTCTGCTCTGAAACTTGTGTATTTTCATTCTCCAAGATACACATGCAGTAGCCATGGAACTTGTCTCCTCGAGAGTCTCTGTGGAGTATCAGTGCATACATTGCCAATGCATCTATTGTCTTCAATAATGAAATGGCCATGAAGGACCTTACTTGTGAGGGTAAAATAGTCATTAGGCACGTGTCTTGTTGACACAGAGAAGTGTGTAACCTTTGTTTGACTAGATTACTGTAACACACTCCTCTCAGGACTACCCAAAAAACACATAAATCGTTTGCAACTAGTGCAGAATGCAGCTGCTAGAATCCTAACTAGGAAAAGAAAATCCGAGCACATTTCTCCAGTTTTGATGTCACTACACTGGTTACCTGTGTCATTCAGGATTGACTTTAAAATTCTGCTTATGGTTTATAAAGCTTTAAATAATCTCGCCCCATCTTATATATCGGAATGTCTGATATCTTATATTCCAAATTGTAACCTCAGATCTTCAAATGAGTGTCACCTTAGAATTCCAAGAGCTAAACTTAAAAGAAGTGGTGAGGCGGCCTTCTGCTGTTATGCACCTAAAATCTGGAATAGCCTGTCAATAGGAATTCGCCAGGCTAATACAGTGGAGCACTTTAAAAAACTGCTGAAAACACATTATTTTAACATGGCCTTCTCATAACTTCACTGTAATTTAGTCCTGATACTCTGTATATTCAATTCATTATCATAACTATTCATGGTGGCTCTAAAATCTGTACTAACCCCTACTCTCTCTTCTGTTTCTTTTTCCGGTTTCTTTGTGGTGGTGGCGCAAAGCACTGTGATGTTCCAACATTGATGGACTAAAAGCCAGAAGTCTGCATGACCATCATCATCAAGTCCTTCCATGAGAAACCTAAATACAAAGAGGACTATTATATTTATGTTAGGTAGAATGCCCAGAGGGGACTGGGTGGTCTCGTGGCCTCAGGACCCCTGCAGATTTTTTGTTTTTTTTTTCTGTCCTCCCTGGCCATCGGACCTTACTCTTATTCTATGTTAACTAATGTTGTCTTATTTTAATTTCTTACTTTGTCTTTTCTTTTTCTTTTCTTCATTATGTAAAGCACTTTGAGCTACTTTTTTTGTATGAAAATGTGCTATACAAATAAATGTTGTTGTTCTTGTTGTTGTCTTGGACGTCTCAGAATGGTCTACTCCAGGATATCAGAACAGTGCAGCCTTTGCCCTTGGGTATCAGAATTTTGCACTATCTGTGCTTATTGTCAGCAAATCTTCCTTTAAAAGGTGATAATATCAGAATGTTTGAAAGATTTAGATCAGAACAGGCCATTAGGCCCAACAAAGGTCACCAGTCCTATCCACTTCAAAACAACATCAACTTAAGTCCCTAAAGTCCTACTGCCTACCCCACTACATGGTAACTTATTCCATGTGTCTATGTTTCTCACATTTACTGAAGACTGCAGATTTTTGAGCTTTTCAAGCACTAAATGGTTACATCTTTATGGGTCTCCTTTACATAGTTGCCAGTTTATTAGGTACATCTATCTAGTAGTGCATTGAAACTTCTTTGGCCTTCAGAACAGCATGAATTCCTCTAGGCTTGGGTTCTACAACATGCTGGATGCATTGTTCAGGAATGTTAGCTCATGGAGAAATTGGATGGTTGCACAATCTTGCTGTGAATAGTCATTTCCACTTCATCCCACTCTGTTTACTTGTACAATTCTCACTGTTCTCCTTTGACTTCACTGATCAGCAAGCTAGTTTTGTCCACAGGATCACTTATCACTAGTGTTTTTTTTCAGTTTTTTTGATCATTCTTATTAAAACCTTGAGATGGCTATGCATAAAAATTCCATGATGACAGCCATGCAGAAGGTGATAAAACCAATAATCCTACTGTTCATTGTTGTGTTACTAACATCACTCATTTTCCAATTCCAGTGCTCCAGTGATTGGCTAGTTGATTCTAGAAATGATGGACTGATTTATATCATATACTGCTATCACATGATGTATGACATGCAGATAAATAGTTTGTGTAATGATGAGTGCAAGGTGGGTGTACCTAATAAATTAGGCTGCAGAATGTGTAGCTTTTTTTGCAGAAGTCCTGGAATTATGTCATGTTATTGCTTAAAGGACCCACGGTCTGACCCTTGAAGGTCCTCTGGTTATGAAGCTCCTCTCCTTGAGAGTCTCTGAATGGTACAGTTCTTCTGTTTGAAATGTTCAGCATCCCTGCCCAAATGGCCCTTGGTCATGTACCTCTTCTCCTTGAAGATGGCATGATTATGAGTTCCTTTCCTTAAGGGACCTCAGAATTGTGTTTGTGCCTAATGGTCCAGTGGTCACACACCTCTTCCCCTCAATGGTAACAGAGTCATAGCTGGACTCTTCTGATACTTAATAGTTCCATCCTCATGGACTTCCTGTTTTTGAGACATGCAAAGTCACCCAGTTCTACTTCCCATGTTTCCCAGACTCATTGGAAACCTGACCCCTTTCCCAGAGCACCAGGCCAATCCATATTCTAATCTTTAAAAAACACCAAAATTATATAATGGTGCCTGTTGGTTTTGTAAGTCCTTATCTCCCAATATTATGAAGTTCCCTTGATTAGGTACATCTAGTTCATGGAGCTGCACTCCTCCTTAATTCCAAGATTTGTTCAATTTTTTTTCTTTTGGGTCTTTCACAGTCATGCAGTTGTGGGGCTTTGACTAAGACTTGTGGTTAATATTTCTATATTATGTGTAATTTCCTTATTATGTGTGGGTCCCATCTAGGGATTGTTCCAGCTTTCCTGGGACCCTGCTCTGGATAAACAGGTTTGGAAGATGCATGAATGGATATTTTTTGGTCCTGCTGGGTTTCTTTTCCCTTCTTGCATCAGAACTACAAGAATTCCCCTACTTTGCAAAATGATGAGCCATGCTCCCACTTAAACCTTTGAATTCCCAGGCCCTTGGGCTTGTGCTCTTTCTTATAAGAAGGGCCACATCTCTCTGCTGGGGCTGAGCCATCAGTGGCATAGAGGGCCCAAGTCACCCAAGTTTTGATTTCCTGGTGCAAATATAAGATGCTGCAATCATCTATCTTTAGTTTTACAACAGGTTTCCGGCCTTGTGTGTATGTGTGTAAAAAAACAACAACAAAAAAATCAAGGTCACGTAAGGTAACCTCAAAGAAAATACTAATGAAAACCAATCTACTAGAACCACAATCAAAACAGGAAGCCGAGAGCACCAGAACATGACTCTGTGAGGTGCTGCTTCTCAGAGGTGCAACTGTGTGTGTGCTCTGTGCTCCCGTGCAGCAAGGCAGGAGGGAAGTCAACAAAGACATCCACTTGTTGGGTCAGGACTCCCTTACAGATCTAGACAGGGCCCTTGGCCATATGCTGAGCCGTGAGGAGTTTGGAACCAGCACTGGGCCAGTGCAAATCTTTATCTTTGTAATGCGGCGTCTCTTGTTTTTGGTGGCCCAGAGCTTCTGAATGCACATGTAGCATATGTAGTATGGATAGAATGTCAGTTTTTTTAGAAAGTTTCCAATACATTTTTGTGAAATGCTTTTGTCTGGATGCACTGGCTTCTTAAGAAGTTCACAATCTTTCCTCCAAGACCCCTGCTGTTCATTTTTGGACTTAATCTTATACTGTGACAATAGACCACCTCAGTCTCTTTGCTCTTAGGGACAGATGGTAAGGTTGCCTTGATAAACAAAAGCTGCTTTTGCTCTCATTTCTGCCACAGTTTTTGAACCCAAGTGATGGGAAAGCTTATCCTAGAAGGCAACTTTGGACAGGGTGCTACTCCATTCACTGGCACTGGGTCAGCCTGCATGTGTTTGCACTGCAAGAGAGAAATGAGTGTCAAGTCTGACATGGGGAGAACTTGCAAACTCCTTGCTGCTCAGGAGTGGTGAGTCAGAAGCATGAACTGCAGGGCTGCTCGACTGGCAGCTTTGGTGGGTTCGTTTTTTTTTCAAACAAAGTTAAAGAGAAGTTCCCTTATTAAGAACACCATCACCACAAGAACACATTGTTTATAATAATTTGTATATTTTTAATTATTGGGACTTCCCCTTTATTTATTTTTCTATTATATTTTTATTGCTGGTGTCTAACTCTTCTCCTTGAATGCTCCATTACCGTGATACCATACAGTGGTGTGAAAAACTATTTGCCCCCTTACTGATTTCTTATTCTTTTGCATGTTTGTCACACAAAATGTTTCTGATCATCAAACACATTTAACCATTAGTCAAATATAACACAAGTAAACACAAAATGCAGTTTTTAAATGGTGGTTTTTATTATTTAGGGAGAAAAAAAATCCAAACCTACATGGCCCTGTGTGAAAAAGTAATTGCCCCCTTGTTAAAAAATAACCTAACTGTGGTGTATCACACCTGAGTTCAATTTCCGTAGCCACCCCCAGGCCTGATTACTGCCACACCTGTTTCAATCAAGAAATCACTTAAATAGGAGCTGCCTGACACAGAGAAGTAGACCAAAAGCACCTCAAAAGCTAGACATCATGCCAAGATCCAAAGAAATTCAGGAACAAATGAGAACAGAAGTAATTGAGATCTATCAGTCTGGTAAAGGTTATAAAGCCATTTCTAAAGCTTTGGGACTCCAGCGAACCACAGTGAGAGCCATTATCCACAAATGGCAAAAACATGGAACAGTGGTGAACCTTCCCAGGAGTGGCCGGCCGACCAAAATTACCCCAAGAGCGCAGAGACGACTCATCCGAGAGGTCACAAAAGACCCCAGGACAACGTCTAAAGAACTGCAGGCCTCACTTGCCTCAATTAAGGTCAGTGTTCACGACTCCACCATAAGAAAGAGACTGGGCAAAAACGGCCTGCATGGCAGATTTCCAAGACGCAAACCACTGTTAAGCAAAAAGAACATTAGGGACTCGTCTCAATTTTGCTAAGAAACATCTCAATGATTGCCAAGACTTTTGGGAAAATACCTTGTGGACTGATGAGACAAAAGTTGAACTTTTTGGAAGGCAAATGTCCCGTTACATCTGGCGTAAAAGGAACACAGCATTTCAGAAAAAGAACATCATACCAACAGTAAAATATGGTGGTGGTAGTGTGATGGTCTGGGGTTGTTTTGCTGCTTCAGGACCTGGAAGGCTTGCTGTGATAGATGGAACCATGAATTCTACTGTCTACCAAAAAATCCTGAAGGAGAATGTCCGGCCATCTGTTCGTCAACTCAAGCTGAAGCGATCTTGGGTGCTGCAACAGGACAATGACCCAAAACACACCAGCAAATCCACCTTTGAATGGCTGAAGAAAAACAAAATGAAGACTTTGGAGTGGCCTAGTCAAAGTCCTGACCTGAATCCAATTGAGATGCTATGGCATGACCTTAAAAAGGCGGTTCATGCTAGAAAACCCTCAAATAAAGCTGAATTACAACAATTTTGCAAAGATGAGTGGGCCAAAATTCCTCCAGAGCGCTGTAAAAGACTCATTGCAAGTTATCGCAAACGCTTGTTTGCAGTTATTGCTGCTAAGGGTGGCCCAACCAGTTATTAGGTTCAGGGGGCAATTACTTTTTCACACAGGGCCATGTAGGTTTGGATTTTTTTTTCTCCCTAAATAATAAAAACCACCATTTACAAACTGCATTTTGTGTTTACTTGTGTTATATTTGACTAATGGTTAAATGTGTTTGATGATCAGAAACATTTTGTGTGACAAACATGCAAAAGAATAAGAAATCAGGAAGGGGGCAAATAGTTTTTCACACCACTGTATACCGTAAAATGTTCTTGTCATGAAAAACATGTTGCTAAATAAAAACAGAGACTCCTCCACAAGGTCATCTTATCCTGAAATTCCTTGTGGTTGTGGGAATGTTACCTTTGATATGTGCCTGCATATAAATGATAAAAGGAAATAAAATAAAAAAATAAATCTGTATAATATGATTACAAGCAACTAAACACTGCAAATGAATCTGGTCTTTTTCAAAGATCTAATGAAAACAGATGTGGGGTGTCTAGCCCACTTACCCAACAGATGTTAGTCCTCTCACAATCTGATGCACATTTTGACCACAGTTGGGTGAATCAGTAACAACAAGATGACTCTGGATCTGAAAATTAATGGCCTCTTAAATTATTAGATCTCACGCAGAATAACCCAGGAGCTAAAAGGCAGTATGGGCTAGTGGATATAGGAGGACTATAAGTCACAGGACTGATTGATTAATTCCCTTCATTTTCTTACCAAGTGCACATGTGCTTCAGCTGTAGATTTGTCCACATTTAGTGGTTACTTTATTAGGTCCAATTATCTATAAATGCTGATAGCCTGCTCCTCTGAACAGCCAGCCATGTGTTATAGAAATTAAAACTTTCAGTAATGAAAGCCTTAATTAAATTAAAAGTTAAATATATATTGCAACAGATAGCTTCAGCATGTCCATCCATCCATCCATTTTCCAACCCGCTGAATCCGAACACAGGGTCACGGGGGTCTGCTGGAGCCAATCCCAGCCAACACAGGGCACAAGGCAGGAACCAATCCCGGGCAGGGTGCCAACCCACCGCAGGACACACACAAACACACCCACACACCAAGCACACACTAGGGCCAATTTAGAATCGCCAATCCACCTAACCAGCATGTCTTTGGACTGTGGGAGAAAACCGGAGTGCCCGGAGGAAACCCACGCAGACACGGGGAGAACATGCAAACTCCACGCAGGGAGGACCCGGGAAGCGAACCCAGGTCTCCTAACTGCGAGGCAGCAGCGCTACCACTGCACCACCATGCCGCCCCGCTTCAGCATGTAAAGAGTTAAATGTTAAAGGCTTAGGACAGTATTTTTTATTCGTTAAGCAGTCTGGGATGTCACCAAGGTTAAGAATGTGACAGGTAACTAAGAGATAGTCACTCCTTTGACCAGATGGCCACATGCCTCTTGAGTCACAAAATAATGGTGGCAGGTGATGGACAAAAAGTAATCATGTCCATTCCATACCATCACTGACATCATCTTCTGGACCTGCTCCTTCCTACCACCATGCTTCATAAATCAGCAAACCAGTTACTTACTTCAGTTCTATTTGAACCCCTGTCTGTAAAGACGTCACCATAATAAATTGCGAATTTATTCCTCACAGTTCCCAAAGTATATGGGGTTACCAAAGTGGTGCCCTAAATCTTTATCTGTGTTTTTGTTTTCATTTTACAACAGATACAGTGTTTTAACATGGCAGAATGTTTATGAAAGCTCAAAAATGACCATACAACTAAGTATGAGAAAAGAGTGGAACTCCTGCCAACATCTACTACCAATGACAACACTGAGCAAGTTGTTAGCATGATTCTGTTGAACTGATGCAGACTTTGGCCCCGGTACACCTTTAGCTCATAAAAAGCAGATTAATGCCTGCTGCTTTTCTTTGGTGTAAATGGGGAGCAGAGCGGCCATGTTTACTTCTAGAAAACAACATCAGAATTTGACTCATCAAGACCAAAACTTTACCGCCATGACCACAAACACAATCATGTCCCCACATGTGCACAGGGAAAGCCACACAGTCACCTCTCTCAGAGATCAGCCATATATTAAACAGAGAATATTACCCCGTTGGGACACCAACCTTTCTTCATTCCTTCTAACTGCCTGTTTTACAGCAGCTATCTTTTGAACATGTCAGTGATACTTTTGGTTTAATAGGATATGAGGTTGTTTGCAGTGCTCCATGGCTCAGTTTACATAACTCAATCCGATATTTACAGGCCCATGTCACTGTCTAAATCAGTCACACGTGTTTTTTTACTTCTTTTACGCTGCTGATTGTTATGTTTATAAACATCATTTCTGCTGGTCGATTTGTCATCTGAATTAATAAGAGTAGCGGGCGGCATGGAAGCGCAGTGGTAGCGCTGCTGCCTTGCAGTTAGGAGACCCGGGTTCTCTTCCCAGATCCTCCCTGTGTGGAGTTTGCATGTTCTCCCCGTGTCTGCATGGGTTTGTTCTGGGTGGTCCGGTTTCCTCCCACAGTCCAAAGTCATGCAGGTTAGGTGCATTGGCGATCCTAAATTGTCCCTAGTGTGTGTGTGTGCCCTGCGGTGGGCTGGCACCCTGCCCGGGATTTGTGTCCTGCCTTACTGCGATTGGCTCCCGTGACCCTGTAGTTAGGATATAGCGGGTTGGATAATGGATGGATGGATTAATAATAGTAGGTGCAGTGTAGATGCTGTGTAATGTTCAGGTCAAAGGTGCAATAAGCACTTCGCTTCAGGGTCATACTGGTGTCTGTGACGTGAAATGAGCCCTCAGCACTTCTCAGTTTTGTTACACCTGTGCGGTTATGGAAACGATCATCGTTATGACTGAGTGCCAAACTCATTGTAGAGTCTTAGCTGTTAACTCCTTTTTTTGGACAAATTTAAAGAGAATGGTTTGATGTTCTGTTTCTTTTGGTAGAGAATAAACATTGCTTGTAGTATTCATTTTCTCAGTCTGATTGATTATGGTGGAGCAGCAGCATGGGGTGCATGGAAGCCAGACTGTTGTTCTTCTCATGCCACTAATTATAGTATTAGTAAGTAAAGAGAACCCCAGGCAAATAAACATGAGAAGATGGTCAAACTCCACATGGCCAGTGACCAGACTGCAATTTGAGCTATCTACATGAAAAATAGAGGACTCTGGTTTACATCCTACCATAGTGAGGCACCATGTTCTTTGCTCTCTGTGGGCCAATTGGCATCATGAAAGTGAGCACAGTAGTATACAGAAGGACTGATCTGTGGTATAACTCAGTTTTAGCTATGATAAAGCACAGGGGTAGGAGAAGAGGCTCTGAGTGCAAAAGGAGGTATGGCCAGTGATATAGGAGGATTGAGGTAGTAAGACAGTTGGTATATGACAACAGAGAGCCTGGAGTAGATGGGAACCTGCGATGGAGCACAAGTCTCCTGGCCTGAACATTGGAAGGCTGAGCCCCAACGCTTAACATTCTTCATTCAGGCTGTCTACTTTCTATTACCAAGTCCTTTCAACCTGTTCTGCTGGAGGATGATGGGAATTCTGAAATGCCTGTTTTCCCCAGAAAAAGGAACCCTGGAGCACATCTTGAGTTGCTGCAAGATGGCTTTGAGGGAAGGGAGATATAGGTGGTGGCATGATCAGGTTTTGAGAGCCTTAGTAGATACCATCTGCAGTGCTATCACCCAGAAAAAGTTCCACAGGCCAAAACCAGTGAGGATTGTCACCTTTATTATAGCAGGATAGAAACCACCAAAACACCTGGAACCCTCAAGCCTGCTTTCATAAGTTAACTGACCACAGCACTTGATTGGGAACTGAGAGTTGATCTAGATAGACGACAAAAGAGATTGCAGCAACATTACTGAGACCAGACATTGTCTTGCTCTCCAAATCCTTTCAGCAGGTTATAATGGAGCTTACTGTTTCGTAGAAGGATCAAATCCAAGTGAATGAAAGCAAAAGATTGTGATATGCAGAGCTGGAGATACAGTGTTGGGGGACTAGGTGTAATGCAAGGTATGAGTCAATTGAAATAGACTGCAGAGGGTTCGCTGGCCAGTCCTGCTGCAAAACTCTTACCATCCTTAGCATCAATGAGGCAAACAAGAAAGGCTGGAAAGACAGTCATGGAGGCCAAGGAAGCAGTCTCTAGGTGTCTCTAGATTAAGCACTGCCTTGGCATAAATCAGGGCATGATAATCACTGGCTGGGTCACCCAGGGTGAGAAAGTCTGATTTTTAAAAACCCAAAACTCCCAATGACCTCAGGAACATTATTGAAGATGTGTTCAGGTTTGCATCACAAGATGTGTAAAGGAAAAAGAAAGTTGGCCTGATGAGGCTGGTGTGACTCATGTCTGCAGGGTTCTTCTATCAGCCCAATAATCACAGTCATGTGCTTGAGACAGAAGTTCAGCCCCCTGCTGCCACCAACGATCCCTCCGAGTGCCTATCACTACACAATATGCCTTTTACTATCATCAACTGTAAACTGTGAAGTTAAAGGCCTTTCATGTTGCTTTTCACTTACTGCTTATCAGAGGCATGTGATCTGCCCTGCAGCCTCTGCCTTACCTGCTGTCACTTCATTATCACCCAATGCTAGGCTGTAAGGAGAGATAGTGTCACTGACACTTTACTGCGATGTGTAGAGAGGGGGAATGGGTTTGGTGCTCAGGATCTCCTCTGCCTTGATGTACATTGCAGAGGGTCTCGATGGGTCATGGCATTCACTTTCACTTGGAGAACACTCCTAAATTTAATCCCTATGGGAGCTGGTGACCAGGATTACCTGTTAACAAGTCAGAGCTCTCTCCGCCTAAGCTTGTGAACTTCAGTCTGTGGTGTGACAAATGACCTACCTATTGTACCCGGTGGGAAGGTAGTGGACAGCTGACACGTCCCCAGGTGCTATTCTCGAACAGCTTAGAGGGGTTGAGGTGTTAATTCTCATTGGATGCCTCTATTGCTTTGCTAAGCCAGCTTCACAACTTCTTGGAATTTGAAAGATTGCAGTGTCTCAAGAAAAATGGAGGTCACATCTCGAATTGCAATGTGAATTACAGAATTGTGTTTCATTCTGATGGTTGCAGAAGAAAACAGAAATACCCTCGGTGTTCCTGATTATTAGACCTCCAGTCTTTATGATGGGTTTGCTGTTGTAAAGGTGGTCAGGAAAAGTGATGTCTGTCTGACTCCTTCAATCTGGAGACACATTTCACACTGATCTCACAAAGCACTTTTTCACACGTAGAATTGGAGTCACCAGTGTAGTGCAAAGTAGCACCCTGGGGGGCCCACACTTAGCTACAAGTGTATGATGGTGGACTCATTGGCTTCATCAGCTTGGTAGTCTAGTGTGAACAGTATCTGGAAGAGAGAAATCATGGCTTCCACATACTGGCCAGGCTGCATCAATATTTAAGTCTAGGTTAAAGACACACTTATTCTATTTCCTGAGATAATTGCATAAAAACATAACACATCGAGGTGCAAGGAAATTTGGGAACTGGGCCACAGAGGAATTTGGCTGACTAGGATATTGGTGTTGTTACATTTCTATTTGCTGCATCATTTGTGGTGGTGGAGAGGTGCTAATGTCTCAGAATATTCTCTGACCTAGGCTGCCATCTTTCTCCTCTCTGTTAATTAGGCTGTTCTAGCCAGGGACACTGGACTGTTGCACCCAAAAATAAAACTATGTTGGAATGATGGATGGATGGATGGATGAAATGAATGGTCAACTCAAATGTTGCTAACACACTTGTATTCATTCTATTGAGCTATCCTGGAATCTGTACTATTTCCAAAAATGAACGTTAATCATTTTGTTATTTAGTCATCAATTATAAGGGGCTTGCCTGCTGGTGCGCCAAATCTTTATGCTCTTATAAATAAAGTTGATTTGACTTGACTTGACTTGACTTGACTCTTTGTCTTTTTTGTTACACTGGCTATTTACATTTTACCAAACAGGGGGCAGTTTGCCACACGGTTAACACTCTTGCTTCACACCTCCTGGGTTCTGAGTTCCATTTCTAAAACATGTCTTCATATCTAATGTGATCATAGCACTATATAGCACCTTTCCACAGTGAACACTGTCTCATTACAAACACAGCACCTTAGTACAGTTGTTTCCTTTTTCTTTTAATAAATGGAGGTCAGGAGAGCTGAAGGTCACTCAGGGACTCAGACTGAGCCCAGAACTATGTAGTTTAACATTTTAGAGCTCCAAAGTTTTGGATAGTAAGCTGACATACAAAGATGGAGTCAATGTTTAGGTTGTGCTGCTTTTTTCAGGGACCTCAGTTCATATTCTGGCTTGGTCATGCTCTGCTCATAGTTCTCCTAGTGTCCGTGTGGCTTGTACATGAGATAGATTGAGGCAGAGTATGTGTAATCCTTTAGCATGTTGGCAATTGGAGTCCCTTTCAGGTAGAAGGGAGTGAACTCTACAATGGACTAGCATCCTTGCCAGAGTTGGGTTCTGCCTTGTACTAAAGATTCTGTAATAAACTGCAGGAAATCCTGGGGTTAGAAAATAAGGGAGATGTTTATTATTATTTTATTTCATATAGTGCCTCTTTTAAGGTGAAGAACTTCCCAAGGCACATTTGGAATACAAATCTATAGTATAATCCTATCCAGTAGGAGCGCAGGCAGCTTCAACCACTCATTCAGGGTCACAGACAAAGTCAGAGACAGAGATGGAGAGGGCAGCCTTGGAGTTCAAAGTGTAATGTCATGTAATGAGCTGAAATGCACAGCAGGACTTTGATGGTGCTGCACTTCGCCCCCTCTGCAGGGATGCTTGAGCTCTCACCTTGTGCACACTGCCACCAGCAGATTCCTCCCACATTTCAAAGATCAAGGGGCATTAGGGGTGTGTGCGTGACTTTGTACCTTGACGGTCTACACCAGCTTGTTACCTTAAAGTGTAAAAAGCGAAGTTAGCAAATAGATGGTGGCAAGCCTCTTCTCTCTCTTGTCAACTCCCTTTCTCCTCTCAGAATTCCACTCTCATCTCTGGTATGCAAGGCTTCCTCTAAACCACTACCCCTCACCTCTCAGTGGTCTCACCAGCTACTAGTTTTACTCAGTTAAATTTGTTCATATGCTTGCTACATTTAATAGCCCTCAGCCTAGGTCCCCTCTTTCACTTCTCCCCACATGTTGTTCAAAGGAATATTTATCTTTATTAACTGGGTTTTTCATCCTGTTTTTGCTTTGAAGTTTCTAACCTCTTGTTGCCTTTCTTCAATGCTTTCATTTCCAAGTTGTCTTTTACCCATCTTCTTATATTCCTTGGTCTTTCACGTGTCCCTTTGTCTATGCCCATGTGTAAACATTTAAGTTTGAGTAAAGTATCTGGTAAACTTCTCCTTGCTCTTAGATGGAAGACTCCAGACCTCATTACACTAAAGAATTAGCTGTCAACATTCTATAATCTGGTTCTGCTGGAGCTGCAACTAATGAAGCATCCAATGACTTTATCCATGACTGAGTTCTGCTCTTTCCATACTTAAATCTTTTATGAGAACAAACTTGTGGCCAGTGACATACTTGTAGGTAGAGCAGGTGCAGCAGTTGTGCCAGTGCCCTTGGGGGGGTTGCCCACAGTGACCACGTGTTGTTTCTCAAGACTTTATCATTAACATGTTTGCCTACCTGAAATTGGAATGAAAAACTTAACAGAGATATCATTCTCACAATTCCATAACACTTAATTATGAGTAGCGACCTTTATTTTAGTTTATATGCTTGATGTGCCTCATGGATGGTGGTCATTTTTTAATTCGACTTAGCTTCATTCCATGTTAGAGGGGGATCAAATTTATGTTTCCCCTGTGGGGTCCATCAGATTCTAATTCTGGCATTGTTGTTATGCAGTCACGCCCTTGGTTGATTGAAGTGGCATGGTTGGTTGGCACTGCTGCACTTTCTGGTGGTACAGCAGAGGACATGGTTAGGGTTAGGGTTTGTTTCACACATTGATTGCTTCTCTTCCTGGCATGTTAATTTTTAATAAAAAGGATTTCTTAAAAACCAACTAGACAATGGTCTCATCATGCTAACACAAAGCTTTCTGATGAAGTCATTAAGCTGCTTTAGAATCTGAAACTTGTTGTAGGGCGACAACAGAGGAGACAGTTGAGTTTGTCCATATAGTTATATAGCTGTAATGAATATCAGGTCTTCATTATTAATCATCAGAAAATGTTGTTGACGCTGGTCTTCAGCTTCTGTGAAGAAGGTGACCCACACTGTCTGGAATGCCACCAAGTTAATGTGCTATCAAAACTGAGCTACACGATGGATGGGCACAGCTGAACGCAGGATGACTTTGCTTCCTCCAATGCATTCAATGGTTTTTGACAGCTTGGGTAGCTATGTGGTGGATAGACTTTAATGTAAATAAACATAAAGTATTACATGTAGTGATGAGCGAAACAGACAAGTTCCTCAACTGATGCTAAAATTAATTCTGCAGTGAAGATTTTAATTACTGATTTTGAAACTCACTAAATGGGGCTGAAACAAAATATACTGCTCCCTAAAACCTTGTTGACACTTTGTTTTTTGTGTTCTGTTCTGCAGCTGCATAATACACGTTATCTGTCGCCGAGCAATAAAATCAATTCTAGTTATGTAAAAATTTACTTGTTCACTTCACTGTGCAAGAGTGCAGTGAGTTCTTTAAACATCATGACTCGTTGCATATTTTCCACATAAAGATGCACTAAAATGCACCATTGTGCACACTTTTGTGTTTTCTTAACACATGAGAAGCCTCTTCCTCATCATCTTTACCATGCAACTGCCCATCCCTGTAGAAGATGTTCAGGATATGCACTCTCCAAATTCTACGGAGCTTTAAGTTTCCTTTCTGCCTCTGATGCATCTTTAAAATTGCAATTGCCAAGATTGTCATCATAATTGGTAAAGTCTGAGATTGTGTAACACATCTAGTAGTTCAACAAAATACCAGCATGAGACAGGAAATGAGTCCAGTGATTCTTGTTTTTACTACACATCTTTATTTAAATACTAATTGACAGGCAGACATATGTAGGATTAAAGCATGTAGACAATTCTAGACAAAATTAACTAAATGCATTTCTTCTTATGTTCAATGGCTTGAATTTCTCCAGAACTGAAACACAACCTGTTTCACTAATTTTTGACAAAGTAAAACACCAAGTTCTGCTGTGAGTTCAGTTTTGCAGAAATCATTTTGCTTATCACTAGTTACATGGTGGAAGTAAAAATATTAGACATAGTTAATCAATTGGAGGGGATCAGAAATCTGAAAGTATAAGAACCTACCACGTCAGCTTGAATGGTTATTGGCGTGTCCGTCTCTGGTCATCAGTGTGAACTGTCCATGACTGAAGACCAAGTAAGGAGGCAACTGAGGAAGCTACACACAGGAAAAGCTGTCCTCAAATTCTGAAGACCTGTGCTGACAAACTTTGTGAGCTCTACTCAAGGACTGTGTCTCTGATAAAGATGTGAGAAACACTGGAGTACCACAAGGAACAGGCCTGACTCATTTTCTCTTCACTCTGTACACCTCAAACTATGAACATAACAACAGGCCATGTCGCTTGCAGAAATTCTCAGATGATTCTTCACTTATGGGTGTATTGATAAAGGGGATGAAACAGAGTAGAGGAATCAGGTGGAAAATTTGTTTCTTGGTGCAAAGAGAATTTTCTGCATCTTAACATCAGCAAAACCAAAGAACTGGTCATTGTCTTTTACTGCACCAACACCAACCTCTATGTCCAGTGATTATTGAAGGAGTAAACACAGAAGAACTGTATAAGAAAGGGCAGAACAGGCTCTTCTTCCTTAGGAGAATATGTCCTTTTAATGTAGGAAGTGACCTCCTTCACATCTTCTATACCTCTGTGATGGCCAGTGTGATTTTCTATGCTGTGGTGTGCAGGGCTGGTAACATCACTTCAAGAATGGCCCACTGAATCAACAAACTAATTAAAAGGTTAGGCTCAGTTACAGGATGTACTCTGGACCCCATAGAGGTAGCAGCAAAGGAAAGAACTGAAACAAAACTGAGTGACATTAAGAACAATGCTGCACATCTTCTGTCTGACACACTAAAACTGAGGACTTTCAGCCAACAAAGTATTCAGCAGAGGTGTGTCAAGAAACACTACTGCGGCTGTTTATACCTACGGCAATACGTCTGCATAATGCCTTACTGGGACTGGGACTGTCAACTCAGAAGTTTTATTTCTTTTGAATTTTTATTCATTTTAGTCATTCCGGTGTGTTCAGACCAAAGCGTGCATGTTCATCTGGGGCATTTTGTATAGTTCACATTACACCAGTGAACAGACAGCAGTAGAAGAAGTCCAGAGGAGAAGGGCTTATGCTGACTCTGGGACTGAAAGATGTGAGCGATGAGGAGAGATTGAAGGAGCTGAACTGTTTCAGATTAAGCAAACAGAGAACAAGACGTGATGTGAATGAAGTGTTTAAAATTGTAAATGGAATTCGTACTGTGGATTCTGGCTTTCGCTTTACAATGAGTCTTGTAACAAGAACATCAGCATGCAGGTAGATGATGAACTTTGCACAGATGTTAGAAATATTTCTTAACACAGAAAGATGAGTAGGGTGTTGGGAATCTTCAGGCCTTAACTTAATAAGAAGACCAGGTTGAATGGTAAAATTGTAATTATGTTCTTTAAGCCCAATTTTAAATTTCCACAGACTATCACTCTTTTTTCTGAACTAATGGTAAACTAGAAAAACCTGATTTAGTCTGACAGACTGGACAGGGGGCTCTGAGCGACCTTGAACAATAGCGTCCTGTTGTGTGCCATCTTTTCAGTGATGGTGATTGGGTGGACAGTTCACCAACCTCAGCGGAGCAGAGGATTAAACAGGATCCTTTGTCATCCTAAATTGAAGAGGACAGTGAGGCCCCAATGCAAAGTTGGAGTGAGGGAGCTGCTGAATTTGCACAGGTTTCTGGGGGAGCATGAGAGGGCTAAAACTGCACACTGTCCTTTTCACTATGAAGTGAAACCATTTTTTTCATTTCTGCTTCATTTCGGCATTTAGTGTTAGTGTCACTGGCTGGGAGCAGGAAGCAGTGGCAATAGCCTTTGTGTAATATTGTGATTTTTAAAACATTCTCACCTGTACGTGGAGACAGGTGTGTGAATGGGTCTTGTGGAGACAGAGGAGTTGCTCTTATATTTTTTATTTTAATTATTTTAAGTGCCTGTAAAAAGTATTCAATCTCTTGGACATATTCACATTTTATTATTATACAAGTATGAATCATAGAGGGTTTAATTTAGCTTTTTAACAATGATCAACAGGAGACTCTGAACTGTGAAAACTTCCAAGGGGTCTTTACTTGTTATAGGTATTATAGCCATCTCATAATCACAAATGAACAAGGCACTGGACTAAAGTGTTTAGCCGGCGAAATTTCTTCATTTACTCCCATACAAGTCCAGCATGAGTCAGTGAGCCCTGCGATGGTCTGGCATTGGTTCCGATGTGAGCCCCTGATGTGTTGGAAAGATGAACTCCTTGGGATGTTTACTTTATCTGTCTAATTTAAGTTCATTTAACTTAAAATGATCAACATTTACTGTTAAATTGCTTTTTCCAGTTATGCTGACAAAAATCTCTTAAGATGTCACATTAATGCAATAATTCATGTTGAAACTAAGCCATTAAATTATTTTCTTCAAACAGAAGTGTAATCATTCTGTTGCTGTTATTCACCTATTTTATGTTAATCTTACTCAAAATTAACACTTTTTTAAAAATGAAAGCATGAAATGCCTATTTTCCCCCAATAAACAGTGTTAAATTGATTTAACTTAAAATAAACGTGTTTTATGTCCATGACCATTCTATACTGTTATTTTGCATAAACTGACAGTTTTGTTGCATTTTGTTTCAAGGTATCCCTATACCTTTGCACAGAAAAAAAAGAAAATTATAGTTTATTTTTCTTCAATATTTTTGGATGCTGTGGACGTTGAGTGGTTGTGGAATCCAATTAGTGTTATTATTTTCCAAACCCTGGCAAACTTTTCACCCACCTTATGTCACAAAAGCCTCCAATACAATGTGACAATTAAAGATAACAATACATGAAAAGTACTGATGGGCATTTCAATTCACTTTACTGACTCAATTCTTTCAAACTGCTTGTTTAAACGAATCGATTCTTTTGATTCATTTATAGTCTGGTGATTATGGGACATCTCCTGGGAGCGTCTATGTCCCCTCTGATCACATCACAAATATATAATTTAATAACTTGTACATTATTTTGATATGCAGCATAGGTTTGTGTGATTGTATTTTAACTTATATGTAAGTTATTATGCATAAATATAATTAATTATATACTTAAAATGATAATTCTCCAACCCGCTATATCCTAACACAGGGTCACAAGGGTCTGCTGGAGCCAATCCTAGCCAGCACAGGGCACTAGGCAGGAAGAAATCCTGGGCAGGGCGCCAGCCCACTGCAGTAAAATGATAATTCATATGCTATTGTCCTGTTTCTGTACACAAAGCATAATAACAAATATAAGATTCATTATTTAAATAAGATTTTATTACAGAATCACAGTTGAATGAGAATTGTGTAACTCATAATGATTCGTTCGCAAATAAAATGAACAAGAATCATTATGCTGATTCTTGGGTGTAACTCAATTTATAAATCAAATGATCCAAGACTCATAATTGAGGTGGTTCTTTCGCATGCGCTTAGAACATCTATCAGTGAAATGAAAGACATTGACGATATCACGTAGGAAGGACACGCATGCACTTTAGCACTCCCATTGACCTCCACTGAATCAATTCATTCATGCTCATGAATCGGTGCATATGATTCACTGAAAATAATCATTTGCAAAGAATGAATCGTTCACAAATTGAAAATCAGTAACAAAAAATAAACCAAAATGAATGAAAAAGTATTTTACATACTCAACTAGCCATGTTACCTGTTGAAGACAGGCGACAGAATACATTTAAAAATATTTACCATCTCTTGCCCTACATGAACCTTCAGAGCCTTTCCTTGGTATCTTTGTGCTTTCCTGTGAAGATGCTCTTCAGACTTGTTATTTGCTCCTTATTTTTGATGCTCCTTATTTTTGAAGCGCCTTTCTTGCCTCCTGTCCACTTATATACAGTAGCCCCATCTTTCAGTGTGTCTCCTACTACTTTAATTCTCCTCCTCATTTGCCTCACACTTACATTTCCTCTTTCAAACGCATCAACAAAGCCAAACTGACCAATGAGATTCCTCTTAGGGACTGGATACACACACACACACAGACACACAGACCTTGGCTTTTTATTATATAGTACATTGTTTGTAATTGAATAGTGTAAATGGCCGTTTGAAAATTAATAATATGCGGTGTAACCTGTTAGCTTTAAAATAATCTAAGCGAATTGTGTCTGACTTTTCTTTTTGTTTACTGCATATGGATTAAATAACTTCATTAACATAAAAGAAAATATGTATACTTAGTAAATGCATTGAATTAGTTTTAATTAGGATTTACTCACTTTATTAAGGTGGAAAATCTTGACATAAAAAATTAATAAAAATTCAGATGTTTATTGTTTTTAATGTAATTGCAAGTATGAAACTCTACTCAAAATAGTTAGGCTGATACTAGTAAAAGCCAACTGACAAGTAAAACATAATTATACATTTTTGAATTTGCATGGAAAAAAATTGTGAAACCTCTTACCATAAAATATGAATTCTCTTTTAAAAAAGTTTTTTTCTGTATGGTTTCCACCATAGAGGGGACAGGGGGCTTGGGGGTCTCTCCTTAGTTGTAGGTTTTCATCATTACACCTAAGGCACTTTGTTACGCATGGGGATCACCTTCATAGCTTAAGCAAGGCAAACAATTCCACCCCAGACAGAGAGGAAACGCCATTGCTCACTGTTCTCTCTCTTCTAGCCACAGTACCGAGAAGAGCATTGGTGACTGATGTTGCCCAAAGAGCCAAAAGAAGGCCTTGCTCCTTCTGGGCAGGACCAAATAAAAGAGAGCGCATCTGGAGTGCCACGTCCCATTTCAACCCTGGGTTCTAAGGAGACCAGACTTGCCTCATTTTGTTTGATTTATTAAACTTTCATGGCTGTTTTTCTGTCTCTTAGAAGGCCAGCTTGGCCAATTTCTTTCACTCACAAGCCATAATAATTTTGTGTGTCTTTCATTAAATGGGGTTGCCCGGCTGGCTCCCCAGCGGTTACTGTGGTCTCCTCGAGTCTTCCTGGCCATGACAGAGTTCTTCTTTCCATCTGCTAGTGTGTGGAGGATGGATGTCTGGCTGATCCCTTTAAAATGTTATTAAAAATTGAAAAAGTAGTAAAAGGCTTCACAGTGCCTATGGAAAGGTTCTAAAATGTTATACTGTACTGTGCAAAAGTTTTAGGCAGGTGTGAAAAAATGCTGTAAACAAAGAATGCTTTCAAAAATGGAAGTGTTAATCATTTATTTTCATCAATCAACAAAATGCAGTGAATGAACAAAAGAGAAATCTAAATCAAATCAATATTTGGTGTGCCTTCAAAACAGCATCAATTCTTCTATGTTCACTTGCACACAGTTTTTGAAGGAACTCGGCTGGTAGGTTGTTCCAAACATCTTGGAGAACTAACCACAGATCTTCTGTGGATGTAAGCTTCCTCACATCCTTCTGTCTCTTCATGTAATCCCAGACACACTCGATGATGTTGATATCAGGGCTCTGTGGGGGCCATACCATCACTTCCAGAACTTCTTGTTCTTCTTTAAGCTGAAGATAGTTCTTAATGACTTTGGCTGTATGTTTGGGGTCATTGTCCTGCTGCAGAATAAATTTGGGGCCAATCATATGCCTCCCTGATGGTATTGCATGATGGATAGGTATCTGCCTGTATTTCTCAGCATTGAGAACACCATTAATCCTGACCAAATCTCCAACTCCATTTGCAGAAATGCAGCCCCATATGTTCAAGGAACCTCCACCATGCTTCACTGTTGCCTGCAGACACTCATTATTGTACCGCTCTCCAGCCCTTCGACGAACAAACTGCCTTCTACTACAGCCAAATATTTCAAGTTTTGAGTCATCAGTCCAGAGCACTTGCTGCCATTTTTCTGCACCCCAGTTCCTATGTTTTCATGCATACTTGAGTCGCTTGGCCTTGTTTCCACGTCGGAGGTATGGGTTTTTGGCTGCAACTCTTCCATGAAGACCACTTCTGGCCAGACTTCTCCGGACAGTAGATGGGTGTACCTGGGTCCTACTGGTTTCTGCCAGTTCTGAGGTGATGGCACTGCTGGACATCTTCTGATTTCGAAGGGTAATAAGCTTGATGTGTCTTTCATCTGCTGCACTAAGTTTCCTTGGCCAACCACTGCGTCTACGATCCTCAACGTTGCCCGTTTCTTTGTGCTTCTTCAAATGAGCTTGAACAGCACATCTTGAAACCCCAGTCTGCTTTGAAATCTTTGTCTGGGAGAGACCTTGCTGATGCAGTATAACTACCTTGTGTCTTGTTGCTGTGCTCAATCTTGCCATGACATGAAACTGTCTTCCACAACCTCACCTTGGTAGCAGAGTTCCTCACCCAGTTTTAAGCCTCCTGCACAGCTGTTTCTGTTTCAGTTAATGACTGTGTTTCAACCTACGTGTGACATTGATGATCATTAGCACCTGTTTGGTATAATTGGTTGATCATACACCTGACTAGAATCCTACAAAATCCCTGACTTTGTGCAAGTGTACCTATAAGAATTGATGCTGGTTTGAAGGCAGAAGGTAGTAACACCAAATATTGATTCGATTTCGATTTTTCTTTTGTTCGCTCACTTTGCATTTTGTAAATTGATAACAATAAACAATCATTATTTATATTTCTGAAAGCATTCTTTGTTTACAGCATTTTTTCACACCTGCCTAAAACTTTTGCACAGTACAGTACATTATTACAGTAAAAAGGATTTTTCTTTTCAAATGCAATGCACCTGAAACTGGCCATTAAAGTTAAACACTGTGGAAAAAGTGTTTTTTTTTCACTTTGATACAACAAAGGACAATTTGTGGTGGGTGATGAAGCAGGAGCAGTTTAGATTATGTGAGAAGAAAGACAGAATGAGAAGGAGTGATTTTAACCCTGCTATTGTCTAAGGATGGATGATCACAGGGAAAGATCCATTTGACTGAAGGAAGCAAGATTGTTTATGAGAATAGGGCCACATGGCCACCAGTCCATCAGAACGTTTATCCACATGTGATTATTTACTCTAGTTTAGAGTTGCAGAGTTCTGGTGCACCACCAAAATGCTGAGCTGTGATTTTCCATTCTTTTGCTTTTTTTCTGCCTAATGCCATTTTGATAGCAGGGTTCAGTCTGGCAACACTCAGAGTGCACCATCTGAAGCCGTAGTCAAAGCCCTATTCTTTCTGCTCCATCCGTCTCATCTCGAAAGTTCAAAGAGCAACCCTCTCCAAGTGGTTAATCTTGGATGCAGATGTCAAGATGTGACCTTAACCAGGACTGATGAGTTGAGAGGAGTTGTTGCTGACAAACATGCTTGCATCTCCCTGATGGTCTGCTGCAGCACCTTGAGACCCTCAGCATTTGGTGCATAGCACAAGCCTCAGAGGTCAAGCCAGGTCTCCAAAGGCACCCGGAGCTCTCTTTCCTGTTTCTTTAATGAACATAATGAGTTTCCTGTGAAAGGTCCGGAAAAGCCTTTGCTGGAAAGTCTGACCTGGAGGAATTCCTTGCAGTATCCAAGCTCCTGGCATGTTCTTTCTAAAGAAACACTGAGTTAGTTGGACTAAATCTGTGACCTGGCAGAAGCTAGGAGATAAAACTCCAAAAAAAGAGAAAAAAATCTGAATGAAGTGTTAAAGTCAGAGGGCTGAAGGAGATGGACATCTCCTGGCTGACTAAATAGTTTGCTGTGGCACTGGTGAAGCATTAGAGAGGAAACAATATTAAGATATTCAGGGAAGGGTTCATTTTTTTTATAGGGTTAAAGATGGAGGCACTGAATAATTTACATGTGACCATTGTATAGGCACCTCCTTTCTCTTTCCTTCTTTGTTCTTTTCCCTAAATGTGTTTTTACAAGGTGGCTTAGAGGTTAAGACTCTGAGCTGTCCCAGCTTCAGGTTGGCTTCCATGTGGACATTTTGTTATGTTACAGCTGTTTGTGCTAAAATCTTTTGAATTAATCTTTTACACACATTAAGCATCATTCAATACCCTAGATGACAACACATAAACAGGATTCTAGAAATTTGTGGGTTTCAAGCCTGGATAAATGGGGAGGGTTGGTGTCAAGAAAGGCATCTGGCCATAAACATGACAGCAAAACCTCTATGGAGAAGTCTAGTTAAAAAAACAAACCACCCCATATTAAAAATGGGAATAGCAATAAAGGAAGAAGACTAAGAAGATTAAAAATAAAAACCTGAAATATCATATTAACTCTAGTATTCATCTCCTTTGCTATGACACTTGAAATCTGGCTTTGGTGCATCCCATTCAATTAATCATCATTCTGATGTTTCTACACCTTGCTTAGAGTCCGCCTATGGTCAATTTAATTGATTGGACTTGATTAGGGAAGGCTTAAACCTGTCTATGGAAGGCCTCACAGTTGAGCTAAAACTAAAACTTGTAATTGAAGGAATCTCCTGCAGAACTTAGAGACAGATTTGTGCAGAGGCATAGATATGGGAAAGGCTTCAAAAATTCCTGCCTAATTGAAGGTTCCCAAGAGCAAAGGGGTCTCCATAATTTTGGAATGGAAGAACTTTGGAGCAACAACAACTCTTGTTAAAGCTGTCTTCCTAGCCAAACTGAGCAAAACTGGGAAAAGGACCATGGTAAGAGAGGTGACCAGGAACCTGATGGTCACTCTGGCTGAGCTATAGAGATCCTTTTTGGACTTGGGAGTAACATCCAAAAGAAAAACTAACCCTGTAACATTCACCAATCTGGGTTTTAAGACAGAATGACTAGACATAAGCCACTTCTCAGTAAAAGACAAACATCAGTGCAATGCCATTCCATAGGCTGGAACCGCTGCCAAAAGGGCTTCTAATACATTTGCAAAAAATTCCACAAACCTGTTTTTGTTTTGTATTTCTGGAGTACACAATTCAGTATTGTAACAGGAGAAAAAAATAATTTAAATGATTTTAGCACAAGACGTGAATAAAATGTGAAATAATCCGAATGCTTTCTGAAGACACTTTAACTTAAGGGGCTACCAAACTATTAGAAAGGCATTGGGCAGGATAAGATGGAGTGGCAGCTTCATCCATCATACATGGCCTAAGTAGAGCACCCCCTGTCAGCTAGAGGGCACAACTGAAATGGACTCAATGGGGTTTTCTCAATTAAATGAACAGGCAAATAACGAAGGAAGGCTTAGGCTACCTCATGAATTCAGTCCCCTAGGTACAAATCTGAAGCCTTGGTGTTATCTGTAGAGAGTCTGCAAATTCTCCCTGTTCCTGAGTGGTACATGTCTGTTAGGGTGTTAATGGTGACGTGTGTGCATCAGTGGATTCCATGATGGACTGATACCCAGTGCTTCTCCAGCTGACTCTGGATCCTGAAGTGAAGTAAGCAGGTTTGAAGTTATGGACAGCATGTCATGAAGATTGAAGGGCACAAAAATGGATGAAAATGAATGGGTACATGAAATAAGCAGGTCCATTCATTAATATTATATTTACTTATTTGGTTGATATCTTTATCTAATGCAACTTACAACAGTTGACACACAACTGGTTAACATTTCTTTTTCATCCAATAGGAGCGCTGGCAGGTGAAGTGACTTGCTCAGAGTCCAAAGCCTTACACTGCCTTGTATATAGCCCCTTTCACAGTCAGCAAGCGCAATTAAAAGAGAACTACTAAGTACTTGCTGTCATAGTAATCGACTGGGTGAAAGTATCTCCATAGCAAAGATTTCTCTAAGAAAGCAGCTCTTAAATGAGGTGATTTGGCCATCTTTGGAATTTTCAAATGACGCTTTTCCAAAGACAGAAGGGAGACTGACATCAAACGAGTTAATAGTCCCCTCTGCACCATTCTGTCTATAGAATAGGCAAGGAAATAGTTAAAGACCCGTCACTCCTATTTAACTTTCGTTTTTTAATGGTATTGCATTTCTTTACAATTTTTAACTTTCTTTATTTATTGAAACAGGGCCCCCAAGCAGTGCCGCTAATCTGGCAGTTGCCCCCAAACCACCAAGCATGCCTGCCATAATTGAGCCTCTGGGATTCCCTCCCTCATTGAGTATTTATGTCGCTCCTGGTCTGTCAAGCCGCCTGGCAGGTGGTTAATTTAGGAATGCCCACAGGAGCATTAGCAGGCCACGTTATTAATGCTCCTGGTAATTGGAAACGACATTTTTTTGTTAAACAGGGGAATTTTGGTCAATATGAGAGAACCTGAGGAGATCTCAGTAACATTTCCTTCTTCGGACATTCATGCTGCTCTTCTGTCAATGACATACCAAAGGTTGCCTTCAGTCATTCTGTTAGCATAGTGGATACAATGCGGATGAGAAGGTGGGGGTGGGCCCTCCTCAGACGATGAGCTCTGGTGGCCAAGGTCCTGGCTGAGCTCTGTAAAAATTCCAGGAGTGCTTTTTTGTTTAGTCAGTGTGCTGCACTGCAGCCTGAGGCTTATTCATTCAAAGAAAGCGGATGCCTTTTTATTTGTTTTTACCAACTTCCTTGTGACTAACAGCACAGTCACTTGCATGTGCCATTTTAAAGCACTTACAAAAAGGGGCTTATTAAAAAAAATACGCACAACACATAGTGTGGGAGAACATTTTTAAGTCAACACGTGACTCTTAGCAGATTTGAGCTGCCAACTTCCTGCAGCTCTCAGTGTTTGAAGCTCCATCACTCCTAACATTTTCACCCATTCTTCCTCTTTTCCATGGAATTTTAAAAATGCTCATCCATTTGTTGAACCCATTTGTTCTATTAGAGGAGATCTCAGAAACCATCTGATGCAAGGCAGGAACTCAGTGTGAACACAAATAATAGCATCAGTAATTCCATTCAGTTCAAGGTTATGCATTGGGAGGCAGGAACCGACCCTGTACAGGGTAAAGCTGTACAGAAAACAGTAGGTTAAGTTAACTGGTGAGTATAAATAGTTGCCTGTGTAAATGCAAGCGTGTGTGGGTGTGAGCAGGTGCTGTCAAGGACTGACGTCCTGTTCAAAGATCTTTCCTGCCTTGCTCTCAGTGCTGCTGGGGTAGGCTCATGCCCAATGCAACCATGATTGGGATTCTAGTGATCAGATTACTAGAACTGCATTTTGCCACGAAAGAAAGATTACAAAAGTCAGACCTCATATAACACTGCAAGATGCCCAGAAGTTAATTCACATATTTGTTTTTAGTCTAGTAGATTACCGTAATGAACTCTTAACTGGTCTACCTAAGAAAAACGTCAATCGGACTCAGATAGTTCAAAATGCAGTAGCAAGAATCTTAGATGAGATGATGTCTTATTTGTCGCCAAGGCGAAATTAAAATTTTACGGAAGGTAAAAAAAAACATATTTATACATGACATTTTCTACACGTTCATCTCAGGGTGAACACACACACCAAACCCACATTAGAGACAATTTAGTGTCACCAATTCACCTAACCTGAATGTCTGCTTATTGACTTTTGTCGCACCAAAGAGCCTCAATGTCCCATCACTATTCAAGGAGTGGATGTGGAGGTCATCCACTCCTACAAATACTTGGGGGTCCACATTAAGAACACAGGGGAACTATAAAAGAAAGGGCAGAGCAGACTCTTTTTCCTCAGGAGACTGTGTTCCTTTTAATGTAGGACGTGACATCCTTCACATCTTCTGTAACTCTACAGCATGAAGGCCAGTGTGGTTTTCTACACTGTGGTGGGCTGGGCTGGTCACATCACTTCAAGAGAGACCCACAGACTCAACAAGCTTATTAAAAGGGCAGGCCCATTTATAGGACTTGATCTAGACCTCCTGGAGGTTGTAGCGAAGGAAAGAATTGAAACAAAACTGAATGCCATAATGAACAATGCTGCACATGCTCACTCTGACACACTAACACTGAGGACTTTCAGCCAACAACTTATTCAGTAGAAGTATGTCAAGAAACTTGACTGGGGCTCCTTTATACAAACAGCAATACACCTGCATAATGCGTCACTGGGACGGGGACTGTCAAGTCAGAAGTTTTCTTTCTTTTTTAATTTGTATTCTTTACTTTAGTCATTCTGGTGTGTGTTCAGACCAATGTGTTTGTGTATAGATTTATTTATGTATTTATTTTTTTAAAGAGCTTTTGAAAACAATCCAAATTTCCCCCTGTGGACAAATAACGTTGCATCTGTCTTTGGACAGTGGCAGGAAACTGCAGCACCCAGGGAGGGCCCAGGACACGAACCCTGGATTTCTTACTACAAGACAGCAATGCTATGATTGCACCACTGCAACGTCCTATTTGTACATAAATAGAAACAGCAACCCACAAACATACACACAAATGTCTGTATTGGATAAGAGAGAACTGCTGCTGTCAAAAACAGGCTTATAGATGGCAGTAAGGTGAGGTCAGATTTGCTCAGATTGTACCACAGGTTTATATTAAATGTTACTAATATTTGATTAGCGCAGGTCCAGCTTGCAGTGTCCATGAAAGGAACATGCTGATGGATGTTTGTCTCCTTGTTGTCCATTACCTGTGTCTTTTAGACCTGATTTCATTTTACTATTAATAGTATATAAAGCTCCAAATAACCTCACTCGTTATATTCTGAAGTGATCGTTTCTCTTTATTCTCAATAGTAATCGCCGAAAACTGGTCTACTTATTATTCCAGGAGCTAAGCATAAAAGAAGTGGTGAGGCAGCCTTTTGTTTTTATTTACCAAAAATTTTAAAAATTCCTACAAACAAATTCATTTAATTTGCCATTTTCATAGCTGCATTTTAGTTGTGCTTTTTTTTTTAATTTTATTGTTTTTATTGTAATCATTCCATACAAACAGATCAATTTTTACAAAAAAAAAAATAGGATTGAAAACAAATCCACATCCACCCCTGAGAAAGACAGCATGGCCAATGGACTAAAACTTAAAAATAAATAAATTGAAGAGTTTAATAGGCGGATACAGATAAATGGAGAAGAAAAAGAAATAGGGAGAGAATCTACTTCCTTAGTGCTTTAAAAGCTTATTCTAAAATATTATTGATTAGATCCTGCCAGGTTTTGAAAAAGTTCTGCACAGATCCTCCAAGTGAGAATTTGATTTTTTCCAATTTCAAATAATATAAAACATCAGTTATCCACTGACTTAAAACAGGAAAGTTAGGATCCTTCCAGTTTAACAAAATAAGTCTGTGTGCCAATAGTGCAGTGGAGGTAATCACAGTTTGTTTGTCCTTCTCCACTTTAAGCCCATCTGGAAGAACACCAAACACAGCTGTTAGTGGATTAGGAGGGATTGGGACACCAAGGCTGTCTGAAAGGCACTTAAACATTTTTGTCCAGAATTATGTTCATTTGGTGCAGGCCCAGAACCTGTGACCTAGTGAGTCTGGAGCTTGATTGCAGTGTTCACAGGTTGAGTCTTGCCCTGTAAACATTTTGGACAATTTCAAGCAAGATAGATGTCCTTGATATATAATTTTGAGCTGAATAATTGTATGCTTTGCATATATGGAGCTCGAATGAATTCTCTGCATTGCTACCTTGTAGCGGGGCTACATAGTAATAGTGTTGTTCAATGTTTGTACTGAGTGCGTTTTGTTTCCATCGTCCCGTTTGCTATTTATGTGTGCGTCAGTGAATGTCGTCCCCGTAGATACAGCGGGGACGGATGATGGAAAGAGACCGCAGCCCAAAGATGGAAAACACCTGTTTACAATCAATCAATTACATCTGGCTCATTATATAAATGTAATGAATTATTATTATTATTACTACATAAACAATCAGGAGGGAACAGACCAGGAGAGAGGAGAAAGACGGAGATTACATTTTCACGACAACGAACCAACTTTACCAACTGTTTTCCACATTGCGCTTTTGTAACCAGTTTGTTTTTCATTTCGCCGGACTTACTTCCAATCAATCATCACCAGAGACCCTGGGGTTGGACTACATCATCCACCATACGCCGAGGATTCACGGTGAGGTTGCTCCATTTTTTCTGGGAAAATCAAACGCATCACTTATCTGTTGACCAGTCATCCATATTCAGGACAGTTGTATACTCGGACTCAAGATCACAATCATTGGCAATTTCCGTATTCATTCATTGTTATTCGTGTCTTGTGTTCATTATATGTTACTGGGACAAGGAAGGGTTTGTTATTGTGTATATATATGGTGTTGTCACGTTGTTGCTTTGGTGGAGGGATATACATATATATTTTTTCTACGTGGGGAATGTGCAGTAGTGTTTTGTTGTGTTCCATTAAATATATTCACTTATTTGACATACCTGCTTTTGCGTGCTTGTGTAAACCGTCAATTGTGGGGAAAATTTTATTTGTTAGAGGTACGGCTTGATATACAAGATTCACCTCAGTAATTTATCCAGGCCACAGGACTTGGAAGTGTAGCTGCTGGCTGGATAAGGAGTTTGGCCGTTACAGCCTTCCACTCCTTTTCTGATATGTTGAGTGAAGATCCTTTACCCATTGTCCTCTTGGATCTTTGAAAGGGAGGGAATGTAAAATATTTTTATATATTGCAGAAATGCTGGCTGAGTCCTCGAAACTAAGCAATATTTTTTCCAGCATAGAGGAAGGTGGGAGATGTGGAAAATCGAGCAGGGTCTGTTTCACAAAGTTTCTAATTTGAAAATAGTGAAAGAAATGTGTTGCTGGAAAATTAAATGGTCAGAAATAACAATAATGTCATACTTGCAAGATTTAATCGCAGGCAAGAAATTATTATCTATAAAGAAATAATCAGTTCTTGAGTAGAAATGATGCACTGGTGAGTAGAAGGAATATGTTCCTCAGTTTGTGTTCAGAAACCTCTAGGGGTCTGATAAGTTGTGGTCAGTTAAAAAGTGTGTAATTGTCTTTGCAGTGTTACATCTCCTGTCACAGGGGGGGTGACATCTATCTAAGAGTGGATTTTAAACACAATTAAAGTCCCCAGCCATTATAATTTTATGAGTGTTCACATTGGGAATATATGCAAATACATTTTGCATGGATTCCCTATCATCGACATTGGGTGCATAAGCATTTATCAAAAACCACTTTACAGTTAAATAAGTTGCCCATGACAATCACACATCTCCCTTCAGGATCAGATACTACATCTGATGCTACAAATGAGACTGTGCTATGTATAAGAATTCCCACACCTGTAGTTTTCTTTGTAAAGCTGGAATGGAACATTTGCCAGTCCAGTCTTTTTGCAGCCGGAACTGATCTTTGCTTAATAAGTGGGTCTCCTGTAAAAATACTATTTTAGCATTTAGACCTGTTAGGTGAGAGAATACTTTCTTTCTCTTTAATTAGTGATTCAGGCCTTTAACATTCCAGCTCACAAAGTTAACTGTCCCATCATGGAGACATTGATTCTAAATTTTTGATGTCATTTTGTAGTTTTAAATGGAAGTGAGACAGCTTTAACCTTAATTTCCAATTTTCCCACGATTTATTGCCATGCAGCCTATTGCTACATTGGAAGTTATAATTATAAAGATTAAAAGGATAGATTAGACATAGCTTGCTCTCTTTCTCTCCCCTCCCTTATCCCCCCACCCCCTCATTTTGCCTCCCCACGTGAGGCTGGACCCCACTTCACAAAGTCCCAATCCTCTGACATACCTAGAGACAGCGCATGTCCAAAACAAAACAAGTCCCCCAGCAGAGGTGTTTGAGGATTAAAAAGTAAAGATATCCATTGTCGATAAAGCCTAAATACTATAAGCATAAAATATAATCTTCAACAGTCTTGAAATATTAAGACAGTAAACCCAGGGAATGGTGTTAAAAAGTGGCCCTGGATAAGCATAGTAAACCCTAATGCAATAATAACAATAACAATAAACCAAGGGTATGATGTTAAACAGTCTCCTTTAGAATAGTAAAAAAAAAACTACTTTGATTTCTTCCACACATGCGCATGTAATTGTAATTAAAATAAACAAACAGTGAAGAAAAAAGGATGTATAATTATGGTACCCATATCATTGCAAGCAGATCAGACAGCAGGTAATATCTTCTTGCCATACCATGACAGGATGCAACTCACTATCGTATTTCAAAAAAGCGTCGGGATCAGCTTTTTTATTTCCTTTTCTGCTTCTTCCGTGGAGGAGAAGATGTAATATTTGTTTTGAATATCTACTTTGTTTGGAAGGATACAAGAGGCTGTATCTGATATCGGCTTTCCGTAACCGCTGTTTAATGTTGTAAAAAGCTGCATATTTAGCAGCTGTTGAGGGTGAGAAATCAGGGAAAATATGAATGTGGTTATTCTCAAATATAATCTCTTGTTTGTGTCTGAGAAGTGCCATTACATTAAGCTTAAATTGTAATCTCTCGAAGCGGACAATTAAAGTCCTAGGTTTAGAGGTATTTGATCCACGTATGCGATAAGCTGCCGCTATCTCGGTATCTGATTTAAAGTTCTCTCCAATTATTTTTGAGAATAGTTCAGCTATGAATTTCACTGGATTTGGACTTTCACGATTCTCAGGTAGACCTTTGATTCTAATATTATTCTTTCTGCATCCATCTTCCAGAGCCGCAAGTCTGTCTCCAAGTTTTTTGCATTCGAAATTCGCAGCTGTAGCTTTTCCATCGGCGTTAGATGCAAATTGTTCCGCTGTTTCAATTCGAGCTGTGAATGTCTGCTTAACATCTTCCAGCTGATCGGCAAGTTCTCTCAGTTTAGACTCATTTTCCTTAATGTGTTCCTCAATTTTTCTCAGCATATCTTTAAAGACTGCATTAAAACGATTATATATACATTTTTTCAAGTCTTTATATTCCCGCCGCATCTTTTGCAGCACCAGCCGCAGCTTCTCATTTGTCTTCTCGCTTGTCTTCAGCAAGCCATTTATTTCTTTCTTCATATTTTTCTGAATGTTTTTCTTGAGCTCACTTATGGCCGTGGCCATGGCTGCGGCCAATGTTGTGATTATTTCCTTCAGTTCAGACAAATCGTTTCGGCTTTCGTGCACTGTGGGTGAAGTGGCAACCCCCGATACAGCCGATGTTTCCAGCTCACGAGGAGTAGATGAATGTGCGGACTGCAAGGCCATTTCTAGTTTCAAGTGATCTTCTGGAATCGGTGAGCTATCGTGACCTGCATCACTTGCACCGTCACTCCCATTTTCGATCTCGATTGGAGATGATGCAGCGGAATGGGGTCCTGGGAAGTCTGCACTTTCGCCTGCCTGTTCAAGGTCGGTCTCTGAAAGGCCATACCTTTTACTTGGGCTTGGGCCTGATGCCTCTAGACTTGGGTATAGTTTTAGGTTTCTTTTCCATTTCTTTCTGACCCCCTTTCTTGTTACTCATGTTTATATACTGTAGTAGAAACTCCTTTGGTTAGGTAAATACAGGATACCTCGGGATAATAAGAAATAAGAAAAAAAATAAAGCCGCTGCAACAGAGCTCCTCTTCAGACGTCCATCTCCCGTAACGGACGAGACCATTAGTTGTGCTTCTAATAGACTGTACATGTAAAGAATGATCATATTTCTTCAATGAATTTACAAATATTATTAGTCTTTCCTTTTCTCTACTTTCTTTTCCAGTTTTTCTGCCTTGGCATTTTGCACATATTTTTCATGGATTTTCAGTCATTATTAAGCTATCCTACACACCTGATCAAAGTCCTGTGCTATTGTCTATGATGAAATTAGGGATGATTTAAGAATATTTATGTTAGATAGTATGCTCAGGTGGGATGAGTAGTCTTTTGGCCTTGGAGCCCATGCAAAGTGTGTTTTTGTTTCTCCTTGGCATTTTGCCCCTGGAGTTTTTTACATTTTTTATTGTAGTTCCTGGCCATTTGACCATAGCATCAGGCTCAATCTTTACATAAGGACTCCACATTTTCTTTTTACCTGTATATTTGTTATATGTTATGTTAAGTGCAGACTGGTTTATTCTTATCTGTTATTTTTGGCATGTCATTTATTCATTCTTATTTTTAAGTATTTCTAATTGTTTTGTTTTTTTTTCTTGTAACTATTCTTTGACATCTTGTAAAGCACTTTGAGCTTCATCCTTTATCAGTGTTGTTGTGTGACAATGTTACGTGATCTAATGACACCACGCAATCACTTTCTGTTGGTTGTGCACATTGTTTAAAACATCTTTCCATGCTTACTTCCACCTCTCAAGGTATATTGTCATTGTACTAGGGCCAAAATGACATGTGTGGCAATGCTTCAGGCTGAAGCCTGGTGGTGCTCCATAAGGTTTGTGCCTATATATTATCCACATTTGATATTTCTCCAGTTACATTTATAAATTTGTCTGAAAATAAAATGATTAAATAGTTTTAAAATCACCATGTATTGATTGAGCTTTCACAGGTTGTGTCTAATTTAGGTGTCCTTTTTGAGTTAACTTTCAGCCTCATTTAAGTATATCCAGAATTCAGCTGCTAGAGTCGTTATACACATCAAGCCAACATAACACATTTCTTCTGCCCTTTGTCATTCACAATGACTATCTCTTTCTTCACATGTCAAATATTAAATGCCACTCATAACTTTTAAAGTCTTGCATGCACTCCATGCACTCATTGAGCAAATACTGAAGCCCACTATACTGGGTAAGGCCTCCTTTTTCACTCAAAATAGCCTTAGTTTTTCATGGCTTGGATTCCACAAGATGTTGGAAACATTCCTTTGAAATTCTGGTCCATGTTGGCATGATTGCTTCATGCGGTTTCTGCAAATTTTCAACTACACCTTCACGCTGTGAGGCTCCTCTCCTGCCACATCCCAAAGATATTTTATTAGATTCAGATCCAGCAATAAGGAAGGCAAATGAAGAACAATAAACTCATTGTCATGTTCATGAAACCAGTTTGAGATTACTTTGTTTGGTAATGTGATGCATTATCATGCTGAAAACAGTATTAGAAAATGGGTACATTATGACCATGAAGCGATGCAAATCATCAACAACAAAACTCAAGTAGGCTGTGGCATTCAAATAATGATTGATTGGTATTAATGGACCCAAAGTGTATAAAGAGAAAATTCCCCACACCGTTATACAACCACCAACAGCTTGGACTGTTGATTCATGCTGTTGGTGCCAAATTCTGACCCTACCATCTGTGTGTCTCAGGAGAAATTGAGATTCATCAGATGACACTACATTTTTCCAGCTTTTAACTGTCCACTTTTGGTGTGCCTGTGCTCATTGCAGCCTCGGCTTTCTGTTCTTGGTTGACAAGAGTAGAATCCTAGGTGGTCTTCTGTTGTTGTAGCCCATCTACCTCAAGGTTCAATGAGTTGTGCATTCTGAGATTCTTTCCTACTCACCACAGTTGCTTAGAGTGGTTATCTGAGTTACTGTAGCGTTTTTGTCAGCTCAAACCAGTCTGGCCAGTCTCTTATGAACTCTTTCATCAACAAGATGTTTCTGTCTACAGAACTTCTGCAAACAAGATGGTTTTTTCATACTATTCTGAGTAAACTCTAGAGACAGTTGTGTGTGAAAATTCCAGGAGATCAGCAGGTTCAGAAATACTCAAACCAGCCCATCTAGCTCCAGCTGTCATGTCACAGTCAAAATCACAGAAATGACATTTTGCTCCCCATTCTGATGTGAGTGTTACCTGAAGCTCCTGACCTGTACCTGCGTGATTTTGTGCACTGCACTGCTGCTGGATGATTGGCTGATTAAATAAATGCATGCATAAGCAGATGTACTGGGCTATACAAAAATAAATAGTATTGTATTGTACTAGTGTTCCTAATAATTTGTTCATTGAGTTTATCTTGCCCACCTCTTCCATGTGCCCTGAGGTCCAATACTCGGCTTCTAATGGTCCTGGGGTAGCAGACCATTTAGTGCCCCCCATATCTGGAACTCATTTTTAAAAATTGAACAGAAAACCTTTCTGTTTAATGAAAAAAATTCTTCAGTGTTAAATTTTTATCCCTTGTAGAAAGTGACTGTATTGTTTGTTTTTTTCTATTTTGGTATTGTTGTTTGTTTCTGGCTTCTTATAATTTTTAAATATTATGTAAAGTGTACTTGGCTTTCAGAAAGGTGCTATATAAACAACACTTATTATTATTATTAGGAGCACTTGGAGAGTAGGCATGGGCTTCTGCTTCTTCTATAATTCAAAGCTGGCAATACATATTCATTTATCATTACAAGGGGGTGTGCCATTAACAAAGTGGTGTGGCTTTAGACCTGATATGAGTCATGGCATTTTAATTGTGGCTTTGTTCTTTTTCTCTTTTGCCTAATTGGCAGTTGGCAGTTAGCAATGGCTCACTGATGGTAACTGATTTTTCTCATTCTGGCCTTGTTTTCCCTTTCATGACATGAGACCATTTTTTTAACATTTTAATGAATGGAATCTTAAACATTTTAAAACATTTAAAATACATCTACATCTAACAATTGACTAAGCAGTTTATTCACATTTTAAAAGGATAAGTAAAGAATTTAAAGCATGTGTTTTAAAAGCATTTCCCATACCTAATCCTTGAATGAGTCAGTTCCTCACTTTCATTTATAAGTTCCACTTGCTCATCTGTGGTGTACCCAAGCTAACCAATAAATGCCGACCTAGCAATTGTTTAAATTCCATGTGTATCCATACTGTGAGACAGATGAAGAAACTACAACTTCCTTTCATACCAACACCTCACTCTGCTGCATGCCAGCTCACTCATTGTGCTATCGACATGCAAACAAATTCTGAACAGCTATCCCTAATACTGAAAATGTGCCACTCAAGTGTATGTATGTTTGTGTTCAGATAAAACCTCACAGAGAAGAGAGACACACACACATATATTTCGGGCCACAGGCTCGAGTTTATGTTTACTTCCTTTTTTAAATTTATTGCCCCTTGGATCTCAGAAGACATTAAATCTGCCAGTTTAAGAATACAGCAGGGAGGTGTAAGGGTGATGCAAACTGGGGGATCATAGGGTCTGTTTATATAAAGGTCCTTTATTATCATGAGTTGATATTATCCACAGTTTGGCCTTCACACTTTGTGGACACTCATATTTTCGCATCAGTGGGCAATGGTATTACAAGGATTTCACTCTATGGTATGAATTTCGATATGTAGTGAGAGCAACATAATCAGCTACAACTTTATGTTTACTGAATTTTTCATTGGATGGGCAAATGACCCCCTGCTGACCTCTAGAAACATCCCAGTCAACAAGGAACCCTGGTTTAAGGTTTTGTGAGATGAGAACAGGCACTCAGTTTATTTGAAGGTAGATTTGACAGTTGAGCAGCAGAAGATAATAGACACAAAGGTCAGACGACCAACAGATGAAAACATAACCAAAATACAAGAAAAGGTCATGGCATGAGACTGAGAAAATAACACAAATGGTCTGAATTGAAAATAATTAAAGCAAATGTCAAAACCACAAGGGATTCTGAGTGAAGAGCAAACCAAACACACAAGGAAAGCAGCTGGCTGACTTAGCAACAGGCTCAGTAGAGAAGACGACAGCCGATTGAAAACTAAATACTAAAACGGGCCACAGCTAAAGCATCCAGTAGTTTTATCCTGTTGTACAAACATATCACCTTGCGACACAGGCACAGGAGATTATTCAAGCCAAAAGTAAATACAATCCAACTTGTTAACTACACAGGAATTTAATTTAATTAGTGCATTTACTTTTGGTATGGTTTTATTATGTCATAACTAAAACATATCAACCAAATGATTGATTGTTTTTCAATACATGAGATTGATACAAAGAATATTGCATTTTCATTCATGTCTGTAGATCCCGTATTGCATTTTGCTAAGTGGCTGCTCTGATTGTATTGCATTTCAATCCAAAAGCACACAATAATCATGTTAAAACTGAATATAATCAAATGACCAATAAGCGTTGAAAGGTGAGGCAAGGGGCGTCAACATTTGGAGTAAGAGGCTCTAGTTATGTGCAGTCTAGTTACAAGTGTGTTAATCTAGCGGTAAAGATAGCAAATGGGGAGTTGATAACACAGAGGATCTTCCATCTCATTGAACAGGTGGAAATTGGTGATGTGGCTGACAATTTTATTCTCTTCCATGTTGACTAGTTGGTAGTACAACAGGAGAAGAATTTCCAACTGTTATAGTAACATCCTTAGAACACATTCAAAAGCTAATGTCCTGAAGAGCTGCAGCATACGATGATGTAGATTATAAACGCTGTGCGTCCGTACACCAATGTTCCTCTAAATATAGTCTGTAAATATGTACAGATGGAGATGACAGAACTGGCTATGTCTAAGCTTCTTGACATATCAGTCAGGATTATCAGAAGAAGAATGGAACAATATGATACAAGGCAAGCTTAACACATTACTTAGACAACTTAATATAAGAGTAAACTTTTTCAGTGACACCTAAAACATACATCTACTGTTTCAGTCAATCACTCCACATTGATGAAACTTATGTTTGCCACCATAACACATAAATGTTTAGAAGTGGACTACCTCTTATGCCAACTGCTGACACCTCTTGCCCCACCTTTTGACACTGACTGGTCATTTGATAACATTCACGTTATATATAAGACACCTGACAAATAAGAAGAAAACATTTAGTCCATCAGGTTAATTTGTTTAGCAAATAGCCAAACTGTTCCAATATCTAATCCAGATTCTTTTTATAGGTTGTCACTGTTTCTTCTTCAACTACATGCCTCAGTAGTTTGTTCCAGATTTCCACAACTCTTGGAGTAAAGAAGTGCTTCCTGACTTCAGTCCTACTGTAAATGTACATACCCCTTCATTTTCACTGGTGTCCACAAATATGTGTTTCACCATTAAGTGCTGAATCTACACAGTGTCTTTGAGGATTTTGAAGATCTGGATTAGGTCCCCATGTAGCTTCTCATAATTCAAGTCTATGAACAAAAGTACTCACTGAGTAAATAAAGAACAGATAGATGGTGGTACAGTGGTTAGCACTGCTACTTCACATTTCTGCCATCCTGGATTCAAATGTCATTGTCTGTTAAGTTTATACACATTATCAATGTCCACATGGGTCTCCTTGGATTCTTTGATTTTGCTCCCACATCTCAAAGATGTGCAGCAAAGATGAATTGGTAACTCTTAATGTGGAAGTGAGTGTTCACTGTAGTTAACTGCCATTGATTGTGTCCATGGTTTTCTCCTACCATTGTAGCCTCCAGTTGCCTGCAGTCATTGAGATGTGTAATGGTTTAGGATAAGAACGTAAAAAGATAAGTATATAGGCAAATAATGAAAAAATGTGATCAAAGTTTATTATAAGACCCAGAAAAGCCAAGTTTTAAGATGCAATTAAAATAAGAACCCCAAACCCACTTGGCACATTTCATATTTTGAATGACAATAAAAGGAGAGACTGTGTGGACTGACAAATTGAGTACTTCAAAATTTCTAGGGTAAGTAAGGTCAGGATTAGGGCTGCGGCAAAGACCAAGGGCCCTTATGCATGGACTAATTGGGTCATTTCTAAGAATTTATCATTCCAAGGACCAGAAGCTCCATTGATCCTCATCATGGAAAGTTCCTAAAAGGTCAAATAAAAAAGCTGACTTCCCAAGAAAAAGACAGAGGGGACGTTAGTAGTTCCTCAGTGAGAAACTACAGCAGGTATCCCTAAATCAAATACATAGTGAACACTGAAGTCAGGAAAGATCTACAAGTAGAAAAACACAAGGAAAGAAGGTAATGTTGATAGAGCGAATGGATGCAAGAAAACTAGACACATCAGAATAGAAACTAGACACTGAAGGACGATCCCAAAAAACGTTTTCATAAAGGTGCCCAATGGGATTAAGGAGCAGAAGTAATAGATAAGGTTGTAGTTTAAACCCCAAGCATATACAGTACAAGTATTTATAGATTTTTTTGTATTCTCTATTTTAATGTCTTTCCAACAGGTGCCAGTGGAAGTCTCATTAGTAAACTCTAATTAAATGACAACAGCAGACATTATGCATATGAAAAGGTCAATGCAATCTGACAAATTTAGGACACGCACTACCTCCCTCGATACACCCTTCTCCCCCACCTTCATCTCCTGTCACGGCCTGCCTGCCCTCCTTCAGAGATAATTTGGCCTTGAGCTTTAGGATACTACAGATCACACACATCTGGGGCCTCATGTATAACGCCGTGCGTAGAACTCACACTATAACATGGCGTAAGCACAAAAGCGGGATTGTGCGTACGCACAGAAAAATCCAGATGCAGGAATCTGTGCGCACGCATACTTTCACGTTCTTCTATTACATAAATCCCGATCAGCGTGAAAAGTAACGTACGTGCACGCGCCTTCTGTCCTGCCCCAACTCCTCCCAGAATTACGCCTCTTTGAATATGCAAATCAATATAAATAGCCTTCTGTGAAAAGACAATGGGAAAAGCACGGGAGAAAATATAAGAATTTCAGCGAATACCAAGTGGAGGCAAAGGAAAAACGTACTATTTATTGGTTTAAACAGTGGTATAATCAACAAAAGGAAGCTGATCGAGTGACAGAGTGTCGGAGAAACTCGAAGGCTCAACTTCACAAAGTCGCACAGTGCCTGAAATAAAAAAGAAATCACATATCAAAGTCGCCGTGAAAAAGCAAGTCGTAGCCCACCGTCTGAGTGTCATATGAAAGCTTATTAGGGTACAGACAAAAAAAAGGCACACAGTGGGGAAAAAAGCACGAAATGTCAACTTTAATCTCGAAATTTCCACTTTAATCACGTAGTTTATTTTGCCATTAAAGTAGAACATCATAAACTTCATCTTAAAATCGTTTAATTTACTAGTTTCTCAAATCCCATTGTAACTAAAGTGGCATGTTAAATGCTTTGTTCTGTATTTGATCTTCTATGTGCTCTATGTGTATGAATCACTACCTGCTTTTTAAACGGGTTTTCTCTTTCTCCGACAGGACACATAATCCATTACATTCGTGATATTACAGCTCTCTGAATAATTAAAATACTGAGATGTATACGTGATATCTTTTTCATGATGATAGGAATGAAAGCATGTTATTAAACATGGGAACACGGTGGTGCAGTGCTTGTTCATGTCTCACGCAAAAGGCTTGCTGCGCCATGCGCAACCTTCAATGAAATAATTTATCACAGCAGTACTGTCTCTTTCAAACGTACTAACCTCCAATTCCTGTCCTTACTTTTCTTTCTCCAAAAACTCAATCACCACACAATAAGCTATGTAATAGACGTGAAGCCATCTGTAAGCTTAGAACTTCGATTCTTCAAAACTTTTAAGGAACATTGAAATATCTTAGTAGTACGTGTTTAATTATTATATCCGTCTATCTTTCCAGCACCAGCAAGAATACAGCGCAAGGCAGGAACAATTACTGAACTAGCTAGCGCTGTGGCACTGTGTCCTCACAAGTTTAATTATTAACAATACAGATTATTTAAATGAAGTTAAAGTTTTATCTGTATAATATGATCAACATGTTTTGCTGCATTTCGTCTTAGAAATGAATACCGTCATCACATGTAAATACGCGCTTTATAAAGTGGCGCAGGTTGTGCAATATTATAACTGTAGTGCAAGTTTACAGTGAGGTAATTGTACTTATAAGTACAAACAGTTCTACAAGGAGCACTTGATGGATTGATTTAGTGCGTTTAGAGTTCTTGGGATGAAACTGTTTCTAAACCGCGAAGTCCGTACAGGGACTAAAGCGTTTGCTGTGGCTCAGGCAGCATCTGCTTCATGCTGTGTACCGATAATTCTCTTTCCAATCAGCTGCTGCTGTGATTTCCCACTCAGATACAGTGATATAAATACTCCGAGTGGTGCAGTGAGAGTAATGTGGAAAAAGATGATCTGCTGTGGCAACCCTTAACGGGATCAGCTGAAAGAAGATGCAGTGAGAGTTACAACGCTAAAGCAGTTATGGTATTTGGAATACTATGGCTATTCCCTGGACCATTATATTGCTACAGGTTAATTACAATCAGATGCATTACACTAATAAACAATATGCAGTTAATTTCAGTGTATTTATAAAGCCGCGCCAGGAATGTGGATTTAAGAAAGAAAGGGTGATCACACAGGAACAGTAGCACTGCTTTGACACTGGGTGCCGCCAGTCTGCAAAACCAGGCGGATAAATTGCGTACGCCAAGGAATGAGTTACCGTGGAAATGTGCGTGGCTTTACACCAAGTTTAGGTTTTATACATTGCGATTTGAGCGTGGAAAGGTTCGTACGCAACATTTCTGTGCGTACGCACCGTTTATACATGAGGCCCCTGGTATTCTGACAGATCCTGTATTAATTTATTCATTCATTCATTCATTCATTCAAACATTTTACTTTTGAGATAAAGAGCAAATAAACATGTTGCCTCTCTGACTCCCTGCAGGCATATGATGTCATGTAAATTGTGACATAAGTACTGACTTAGAGTCCCAGAGGTTCCTTTGGGAAAATAATATTTCCACCTGTAGCCCACAAGGATAATAATGTCTGCAGAATTTGATTCCAGTTACTGTGCAAAATGAATGTCCTTAACCACAGTAAACTGGCCAGCAAGAAACCAGGAGGGCAACCCTTTAATGATCATTTGCTGTAGTGACTATGCTCAGTTTGTTAATTGGGATGTGTAAAGGCAACCACAAACAAAGCCCCATCACACCTTCTCAGACCTTCTTGTCTTGTTTGAAGTTGATTTCTATGTGTTTTTTGTAAATTGTGACTATGGCAATGTCCACACTATTACTACACTATTGCATACTATTGTTTAAAAACACAGACCTTAACCTCCATTTTCACCTTTCATCCACATTACCCTGGAGGACAGATATAAAGACATTTGAAAACGCTCATAGACCTTAGATTTCTGACAGCAGGGTTCTCTCTGTCAGCCTCTAGTTCACTTGCCCATTCTGCTATACTCTGTCTCAGGGCCTTTGGATTACAGATACAGGTCTTCTATGCCACTGTACCAGAAGGAAAACTCCATTACTGCGGCCAAAGAAAATGCTGCTTATTAACTCAGAGATCCTGAATTTGTGGAAGCCTCTCCATCAGATGATTTGACCTAGAGAAAGGAAAGACTGTGAGTGAGTTCTTGCTAGTGACAACAATCCAGTTTTTATACGTATTATCTTCTTCTGGCTTTTGAATTTTTTTTTCATTTGAGGCTAACCATTTGTGTTTTTCTTGTCTTTTGTCATTTATGTTCTTTTTTGATTATTTTCAAAGAAATCCTTTTTTAATAAAGATTCTTTGTAAACTCGTTTCTTAACCCAAAGGTTTGTCTGTTTTACTTTTTATTGAAAAAAAGTTTGGTATATTTTGGGATATTTAAAATATTTAAAACTTTAGAAACCTATTCCCCATTTTAAAGGGGAAAAAGGTCTAAGTCTGCCATTAGATTATAGATTAAGGCTGCCTGGGGTGAGGCCTATCTTTAGGCAGGCTCCTGTTTTTTTGTTTTTTTTTGTGGGTCTTTTGGAGGTCTCATTCTCCTTCGCTATTTTGATTGGCCTTGGTTACAAATACAGTGAAACTGATCCCTGTCCCCTTGTGGTCCCCTTGATTACCACTACAGATTTCAGCTCTGTCATGAAGCCATGCTACACCACTCTCATTTAGCTTAATGGGAGTCAGTTTCTGATCTTCCTCATAACCAGACCTGTTCTGTCTTGGAGAGACAGAAAACTTTTATTGAAAGGACTAGGAGAAGGAGACACAGTCAAATGCATTCCAAGTTCATATCAAAAATGCTAAATTGACTGTTCACCAAGCCCTAATCACAACCCAAAAAGCAAAATATTAAATGACAAAGCTGAGAATGAAAAAGCAAGAAAATCACCAATAAAAAATCATAAGGAAACATTCTATTTGATCCAAGATTGGATGAATAGGGTCTATAAATGATGCCCCTAAGGTCACACAACCTCAGTGGATCATGAAAAGGATTGCAATAAAAACAGACATGCTAAATGCCAAAACAAAAATAATTTTGAAGTTTTAAATGGTAACAGAAAGAAGATAATCAAGCACAGAAATGAATCCTTTGAAGTAATAAAAAACAAATATAAATAAAGGATGCCAACATTGGTCAGAAAAGCCACAGACAATAAAATTAAAATGAAATAAGAATGCCAGTCTTAGCTAATAAGCAAGAGGTCACAACTGAATGAAACGTGACAATATTTAGAGCAAGGGATTTTGCTAGAGTTTTGGTAACTGCATATTGAAGAAGGAAACAAACTCCTAGCCATCATTTTATCCTTTTGTGTTGATTATAAACAGGTCCCACCCGGGAGGCCATGCCTAGAGGTACACAGGAAAGCGAACCTAATGACTGAAACTCAAAATGACAGGTATTAAGGACCTAAAACTGCATCCAAGAGTTGCAAAAGCAAAACAAGGCAATTAAGCCATTAAGAATTCTGAGAAAAAACGACAGAAACAGAATCCTAAACCTCAAAATCCCCAAATTCAAGGACAAGATAATCTTCTATAATCATCAACAAAACCAAATCATAACACCTACTAATGTAAAAATTTACAAATAATATTTGGCCAACATTCTTCAAACTGTGGTGGAGCATTTCACAGAGGGATATTTTTGTGGTTTTATTTAGTAATTGCTTTTAGGTTTATTTTTTTCTAACCCCACTGGTACGCAGATGCATTTGCCATAATGAGTTGATTGGTGTTTAGCAGTGTGGTGTGTACAGGTGCAGGTAAGAAAGGAGAAAGAGAAATTGGGAGAAACTTTAATTGAGAAGTGAGAGCATTCGAGAAAGAGAAGAGACGAGAAAAATGCCCAGAGCTCTGTGCGGGTATACTGCAGAGATGAGTGAGAAAGTAAGTGAGAGGAGTGTGAACCATTTGGGAGGAGATGTCCAGATCTGTTGAATAACTAAGGAGGAAGTGAAAATGGAATGCAGCTGGCATAGATCCCACAGTTCTTTTTTACCATCAATAACTTTTAATATTAACAATATAATATGTACTTACACTAACAAATATTAAATAACAATGTTATAATCCATCCATCCATTATCCAACCTGCTATATCCTAACTACAGGGTCACAGGGGTACGCTGGAGCCAATCCCAGCCAACACAGGGCGCAAGGCAGGAAACAAACCCCGGGCATCGCGCTAGCCCACCGCAGGGCACACACACACACCAAGCACACACTAGAGACAATTTAGGATCGCCAATGCACCTAACCTGCATGTCTTTGGACTGTGGGAGGAAACCGGAGCACCAAGAGGAAACCCACACAGTCACAGGGAAAACATGCAAACTCCACGCAGGAAGGGCCCAGGAAGCGAACCCAGGTCTCCTAACTGCAAGGCAGCAGCGCTACCACTGCGCCACTGTGCCGCCTAATGTTATAGTATTTTATTTAATTATAAGACTGCATTTTAATTATATTTATTAATTATAAGATTTTATTTTATTAAATGTGCAGACAGTACACCATCATTATACACAGAAGTGAGATATGGTGTCCTACAGGGCTCAGTACTGGGACCTTTACTGTTTTCACTTTACATGCTTCCACTGGGATCTTTCATTAGGAAACATAATATTAAATTTCACTCATATGCAGATGACACCCAGTTAAACCTTTCATTTAGATCAAATGAAGTTTCTCTGATGTTGTCTTTAATTAGTTATGTTAGTGACTTAAAGGAATGGATGGATGAGAACTACTGTACTTGTCTTTAAGCACCAATAAAACAGAGATGTTAATTATTGGAGGGAATGATGCTGATCAATTATTTGTCATCATTTAACTCAGTTGGAATCACCATTAATTTTACTGAATCAGCCCGCAATCTAGGTGTTATCTTTGACTCTAGCATGTCATTTAAAGCGTCCATTACAAAATTGCCCAAATCATGTTTCTTTCATCTTACAAATGTTGGAAAATTAAGCCATTTTCTAAATAAGTTGCATACTGAGAAATGAATTCATGAATTTATTTCTAGTAGGATTGACAACTATATTTCAAACTGTTCTTTATACAGCCTTCGGGTAATCCAAAATGCTGCAGCAAGAATTATTACAAGAACAAGAAAATACGAACACATTACTCCAGTTCTTAAATCCTTATACCGGCTCCTAGTTAAGTTTAGGGCAGATTTCAAAATCCTCCTTTTAACACACTGTCACACACGTGCGATTAGGAGGCAGTCAATGAGCCTAAAGGTGAGTGAACTATCGCGAGATATGGGTCTGTCACGTGGTACTTACCTGGATCTCTTCTTTCCACAGAAAACCAGAAGAAAAATAATTGCCTCAACTTCCGGGTATCAAAATGGCCGGTACAACGTCACTTCCGGCCATCCTCAATGACATCACTTCTGGCTCTTCCAGATCACATCACTTCCAGCTGTCTATGATGATATTACTTCCGGTTCCTGTTTCTAACGTCACTTCATGCCAACCATTTCCTGTTCCCATAATCCTTTCTTGTATAAAACCACCATTGTCTCAAAAGTAAAACTGTCAATTGTGCTTTCAACTTAAGACTTTTGATCTGTTTTTTCATATACTGTCTTAGGGCAATATACGGGGACGGTCCCTGTTTTGTCATGGTAGAGTAATATATATTGCTCTACTTTCCCCTATTGTATTATTAATATGTAGCCTTAGAATGCCTAATCTCACAGACTTACCACTGTTTATAAGGTATTATTGTATATAACTTATCCCCACCTTCCCTTCTATATCTATAACCTCAGGCAATTAGATGTAGTAAAAAGACAAGCAGAAGTTAAGGTACAGTTTAAACAATGTATTATTGATAATATTCATAAATAATAACAAAATGCAAAGTATATTTGAATATTGGCAACCATACAACCTGATTAAATGGTGATATGTAGTTCAGGCGGCACACAGACTTGTAGTTACTTAAATGTCTCTAGTTAAGGCATCATTGGTGCTCTGCTTTCTGCCACATGTCTGTTCAATATGGCTGCTGAGCTATGCTCTTCATTGTGTTGTCTTCATCATCACAGGTTAGCAAAAGAGATGCTTCTTTCAGATGTTGGTTAGTAAGAAAGAGATACTTCTACATCATCACAGGTTAGCAAGAGAGAAATTGTGAGGTTAAACACGTACATTTATAGATGTTCTGTCCAACCCCTACAGCCAATAGGACACCATGGTACTTAAAGGCCCCATTCCTGAGGAGTGGGGGTGGGGGTGGGGGTGGGGGCTGGGAGGACTAAACACTAAATTACATTGCTTTGCCTAAATTACAAATAAAGACATACAAAATATTTATCAAGTTATATGTAAAATCTCACATCACAACAGTCCCCAAACCTTTTTCCTTGTCTCACGACTTGTTTTTCGCGGGATAAACTTCCACAATTGGCGTAGTCGACAAGGATTGTTTTTCATATTTGGTAATGTCAGAAGAAAAGGACCTGACTGCCGTGCTGACTATTATCATGGGTGACCTTTGCACCCTAAAAGTACAAATGGGCGAGACCAGGACACAATTAGCTGAAGCTGAGGCCTGTGTCGCCGCCTCATTACAAACAGAGGCCACTCGGTCATTACCTACACAGTTAACAAATCTAACCGAAGATGACGACATTGAGACATATTTTTTGGTTTTTGAGTGTACCGCTAAGCGGAACGCATGGCCGAGGTCAGAATGGGCATACCTACTGGCTCCCTACCTGAAGGGGGCAGCGCAGGGAACCTACTATGATTTAACCGAGGAGGAGGCCGCCGATTATGATGCTCTTAAACTTGAAGTGTTTAAATGCTATAGCATATCAGCGAAACAGCAGGCGAATGAATGGAGGGGTGGCAGTTTGACCCAGAGAGGCCATTGAGAACCCAGGCTTTTGAAGCTTGGGGCAAAGTGTATCACTGGTTATGACCAGATATTAATAGCTCACATAAAATGGCCAAGCTACTGGCATGTGAAACATTCGTGCATGCCCTCACTGACCAGATCGCCCAGCAGGTCCGAAAACATAACTTCGAGGACATGGACACATTGATCAAGATTGCTGAGCGTCACTGGGTGGCTTGTAAATCGGGGCGATCAGAACGGTTTTCTTGTCGCACCCAACAGGCACGTGGGGCAGCCTCTGAGCTCACCCGACAAACTTCCGTGCCTACCATTCGAAAACGAGACAGACAGGTCAACCTCCCTCGCTGTTTCAAGTGTGGGGAGATTGGACATCTGTCCCCTAACTGTACTTCGGAGCCCTTGGATTGTTCTTTTTTGAAGGGGGAAAGGTATTGTGCCACGGTGACTAACCCTTTATCTCTTCCATATACAGGTGCAGTTATTGTAAATGGCAAGAAAGTAAGGGCGATGTTTGATTCAGGGAGTAACATTTCTATTGTTGCTGCCCGTTTCGTTTTACCGCAACAATGGACTAAAATAAAAACTAGTCTGAAATGTATTCATGGGGACATCCGGTATTATAAAACAGCTCGATGTGTGGTTTCAGTGAATCACAACGTAGTAGGAATGGCCATGGCTGTATTATCGGATCCCCCTTTTCCAGGTAGAGATTGGAATAAAATCAACATCGGTAATAACGTAACTGTACCAAAAAAGAACTTAGGCTTAGTCATGGAGAATGATGCTCCGACTGCCTCCACACCGTGTCCATCAGTAGCACGGACCCATACGGGTACCCAGTGTGAAGAATTTGACGTCCCATTGTCCTCTGCGGGAACTAGTACAGCTAACGGAGAAGACGTGGAGGCCAGATACTCCGCCCATTGAGGTCGATAAAGACCCAATACAAGATTTATCTTCTCAGTTTTTGTTAACACGTTCCTCATTTAAACGAGAACAGTGGAATGATGATTCCTTACAGTTTGCAAGGAATGCTATAGTATCTGCCAAGGGTTAGACAACCCTAGATCCCATGCCATCGATGGCGTTCTTTGTAATTAAAAATGAATTATTATATAGAGTGGCAGAACACGGGGGTGAAGTACGAGCATTGCTGCTAGTCCCACGCACTTTTTGCTGACAAGCGTGTGAGTTAGTGCATGCTCACCTTCTGGGAGCCCATTTAGGCTCCGAAAAAACATTGGAGAGAATAAAGCTCCGATTGTATTGGCCGGGAATTAATGAGGAGGTCAGATGATTTTGCGCTTAATGTCCGGAGTGTCAACTTCGCCAGATTCCAAGACGGACTCGAGCTCCTCTCGTTTCCCTTCCCCTTATTGATATTCCGTTTGAACGAGTCGGAGTTGATCTCGTAGGACCTTTAGAACCCTCGGTAAAGGGCTTTAAGTATATTCTAGTCCTAGTAGATTATGCCACTCGATTCCCCGAAGCTGTTCCGTTGCGCTCGGCTAATGCAAAAAATATCGCACGGGAACTAATAGGGATATTTGGTCGTGTTGGGATCCCCAAAGAGATTCTAACAGATCAAGGGACTCCCTTCACTTCGGAGACGTTAAGGGAGGTGAATAAATTACTCCGTATAAAACATCTGAAAACGTCAGTCTACCATCCGCAAACTGACGGATTGGTAGAACGTTTTAATCAAACGTTAAAACAGATGTTAAAACAGAAGTAGTTAACGAGGATGGGAGAAACTGGGATCAGTTACTTCCTCTCGTTTTGTTTGCATACTGGGAAGTCCCACAGGCCTCTACGGGATTCTCTCCTTTTGAATTATTATATGGAAGACAACCCAGAGGTTTATTGGATATGTTAAAAGAAGGTTGGGAAGAGGAGGTCCTTCCTACTTCAAATATTCTCGAATATATCACACAATTACGTGATAGATTGGAGAAAATTAGGTCTATTCTAAAAGAGAATTTGGAAAAAGCACAAGCAGCACAGTCTCGTTATTATAACCGTAACACCACCATCTGGGAATTTGTCCCGGGTGATCGTGTAATGGTACTCGTCCCAACTTCGCATTCCAAATTATTAGGCCATTGGCAGGGTCCCTATGAAATTAAGGAAAGAAAAGGTCTCGTCGATTATTTGGTTAAATAACCTAATTGTCGACTGACTGAACAGGTGTATCATGTTAATTTGCTGAAACCGTGGAAGGATAGGGAACTTGATCCCTCCTCCGGCCAGCCTCGTTCGCTGTTTATGTCTCAACCCCACCTTAATTTTGGTCCTGACTTGACGTCAGAGCAACGACAAGATCTCAAACACGCTATCTTGTCTGTCCCCAAAGTTGTGGATGAGATTCCTGGACGTACTGTGCTGATTGTCCATGACATCATTACTAATCCTGGAGTGATTGTCAGGGAGAAGCCCTATAGGCTCCCGGAGGCAAAGAAAGTGGAAGTAGAGTTGGAAGTTAGGCGAATGCCAGAATTAGGGGTTATTGAAGAAAGCTATAGCCCTTGGTCTAGTCCAATTGTCCTAGTTCCTAAGCCTGATGGATCATGGAGGTTTTGCAATGACTTCCATCGTCTTAATCAGGTCTCTAAATTTGATGCGTATCCCATGCCGCGAGTGGATGATTTACTCGATCGACTGGGGAACGCACAATTCCTAACTACTCTTGACATGACGAAAGGGTATTGGCAAATTCCCTTAATGGCCTCCGCTAAAGAAAAAAATGCATTTAGTACCCCAAGTGGACATTGGCAATACAGGGTCCTTCCTTTTGGTTTGCACGGGGCACCAGCTACCTTCCAACGTCTGGTAGACACACTGCTATGGCCCCACAATTCATTTAGTGCCGCCTACCTGGATGATGTAGTCATTTTTTCCGGCACATGGAAGGATCATGTAGTGCAGGTTAAAACAGTACTCTCCACACTAGTGTCAGCTAGGCTTCATATTAATCTGAAGAAATGTTTTTTTGGGTTACGTGAAGCCAAATATTTAGGTTACCTGGTCGGTGGGGGTATTGTTAAACCACAATGTAGTAAAGTAGATGCCATCATTAATTGGCCCCGTCCGATAAATAAGAGGCAAGTTCAAGCTTTTTTGGGGTTGGCAGGTTACTATCACCGTTTTGTACCTAATTTCTCCGAAATTGCTGCGCCCTTATCTAATCTCACAAGGAAACGAGCATCTTTGAAAGTGGTATGGGATGATTTGGCTGATAAAGCATTCGGTTACTTAAAGTTGGCCCTCACTTCGGCACCTATTTTGAGATCTCCTAATTATTCTCTTCCTTTCATCTTCCAGACCGACGCATTGGCCACAGGATTGGGTGCGTCGACGGTGCTGAACACCCCATTATGTACCTCAGCCGGAAACTGCTGGATCGGGAGACCAAGTATGCCACGGTGGAGAGAGAAGCCTTGGCGATTAAGTGGGCTATAACGTCCTTAAGGTACTATCTATTGGGGCGTGAATTTACTCTGGTGACAGATCATGCCACTTTACAGTGGATGTCCCTTCATCGGGAGTCGAATCCACGCGTCACTAGGTGGTTTTTGGATCTACAACCTTATCGTTTTAGTGTCATTTATCGTAGAGGTTCCTTACAGGCCAACGCGGATGCTCTCTCCTGTGTCCACGACCTCTCGGTGCAGGTTTCCCGACCCGATGGGTCTGGGCTAAGGGGGGGGTCATGTCACACACGTGCGATTAGGAGGCAGTCAAAGAACCTAAAGATGAGTGAACTATCGCGAGATATGGGTCTGTCACGTGGTACTTACTTGGATCTCTTCTTTCCACAGAAAACCAGAAGAAAAATAATTGCCTCAGCTTCCAGGTATCAAAATGGCTGCTACAACGTCACTTCCGGCCATCCTCAATGACATCACTTCCGGCTCTTCCAGATCACGTCACTTCCGGCTCTCTACGATGACGTTACTTCTGGTTCCTGTTTCTAACGTTACTTCATGCCAACCTTCCTAATGTTTGTGCGAAATTTACCCTTAATAAGTTTCCAACTGTGTCCCCATGTTCTTGATGAACTCATTTTAAAATAACAGTCTCGATCCACTGTACTCATTCCCTTCATAATTTTAAACACTTCAATCATGTCACCTCTTAATCTTCTTTTGCTTAAACTGTATAGGCTTAGCTCTTTTCATCTTTCCTTATAATTCAACCCCTGTAGCCCAGGAATCAGCCTAGTCGCTCTTCTCTGGACCTTTTCTAGTGCTGCTATGTCCTTTTTGTAGCCTGGAGACCAAAACTGCACACAGTACTCAAGATGATGCCTCACCAGTGCATTACAAAGGTTGAGCATAACCTCCTTGGACTTGTACTCCACACATCGTGCTATATAACCTAACAATCTGTTAGCCTTCTTAATGGCTTCTGAACGCTGTCGGGAAGTCGATAGCTTAGAGTTCACTATGACTCCTAAATCCTTCTCATAAGGTGTACTCTCAATTTTCCAACCGCCCATTGTGTATTCAAACCTAACATTTTACTTCCCATGTGTAATACTTTACATTTACTGACATTAAATTTCATCTGCCCAAGTCTGTATGCTATCCAAGTCCTTCTGTAATGATATGACGAATTCCAAATTATCTGCTAATCCACCTATTTTGGTATCATCTGTAAACTTAACCAGCTTGTTACTTATATTCCTATCTAAATCATTTATATATATTAAAAATAGCAGCGGCCCTAGCACTGACCCCTGTGGAACACCACTCTTAACATCGGCCAGTTCTGATGAGGTTCCTCACACCATCACCCTCTGCTTCCTGTGTCTGAGCCAATTCTGCACCCATCTTAAAACATCACCCTGAACTCCCACTTCTTTTAATTTGATGCCCAACCTCTCATGTGGCACCTTATTAAATGCTTTCTGAAAGTCCAGATAAATAATATCATATGCTCCACTTTGATGGTATCCTTTTGTTGCCTCCTCATAGAATTCAGCATGTTAGTAAAACATGACCTCCCTCTTCTGAACCCATGCTGACTGTTCCTAATAACTCCTGTCCTTGCCAGGTGTTGCTCAATCTTATCCTTAATAATTCCTTCCATTAATTTTCCTGTGATGCATGTTAAGCTTACTGGCCTATAGTTGCTTGGATCTGCCCTGTCACCCTTTTAATATAATGGGATGATATTTGCCATTTTCCAGTCCTTCAGAATCTCTCCAGTGCGCAGTGACTTCCTAAAAATATGTCTCAAGGGTTTATATATGTACTCGCTAGCCTCCTTAAGAACTCGAGGGTAAATATTATCTGGTCCTGGTGATTTGTTTGATTTCAGCCTATTTAATCTGAGCAGCACTTCTTCCTCTACAATTTCCAAATCCTCAGTACCTCCTTAGTAGTCCCGTTTACCTCTGGGAGGTTATCCACTTGCTCACTTGTAAACACCTCAGAAAAATGTAAGTTTAGGGCATCCACTATTTCACTGTCTGTAGTTTTTAATTCCCGTTTACTATTTCTGATGCACTTGACCTCATCCTTGACTGTTCTTTTACTACTAAAATACTGAAAGAATCTCTTAGGGTTGTCTTTCGCCTTATCTGCTATATTCCTCTCCAACTGTCTTTTAGCCTCCCTGATATCCTTCTTAATGGTTGCCCTCATGTTCTCATACGCTCTACGATTCACTTTGTAGTCATTAGTCTTATATGCCTTATAAAGCAGTTTTTTTCTTTGCAACTTCTCTTTTTTAAATCTTTATTAATCCACCGTGGAGTTTTTTTTTAGTTTCCTATTAATTCCAAATTTAGGTATGTATCTGTCCTGCATTACATGTAAAGCATTTTTAAACCTGTTCCACTGTTCCTCGACTGTCTCCACACTTAAAAGCTTATCCCAGTGTATCCTACTTAGACTTTGTCACATCTGCTCAAAATTAGCCCTACCAAAGTTCAATTTAACAATTTTAGTCTTTGCATCTGTACTCTTACAAAATACTGAGAATTGTATTACAATATGGTCACTTGACCCTAGTGGTTCAATCACTTCTACACCCTCAATCCTATCCTGATTATTACAAAATACTAAATCCAGACAGGCTTCACCTTTTTTTTTTTTTTTTGGTGCTTTAACATGCTGTGTTAGAAAACAGTCACTGATTACTTCTAAAAACTTTTTGATATTACTAAAAAGATGTGTGTTGAAATTACTGTCTGAATTGGGTGGTCTATAACACACTCCTAAAATAAGACCTCTTTCCCTAATATTTACCAGGCGAAGCCACATGTCCTCACTAAGATGGGGCTCATCAACCAACTGAAGAGGACTTACATTTAAATCCTATTTGGCGTAAACAGCAAAAATGTGTATCCCTCTATGTTACACTCATTCCCATCTTTGTTACTTAGCCAGGTTTCCGTTATTACTATAATATCATAATTATGCTCTTCTACATACAACTCCAACTCACTTACCTTATTTTTGATACTTCTAGCATTAAGGCAAGCTATTTTTAATCTGTTACTCCTTCTACATTTAAATGTTTGCTTAGAATTTACATTACTATGCATTTTTATTTCTACACCATTGTTTGTTCTTCCATGTATAGATCTTAACCTGGCCTGTCCTAAACTCCCTGCCAACCCCCCCCCCCCCCCCCCCCCCCCCCAATTCCCTAGTTTAAACAATCCTCGACTAGCCTACACATACGCCTCCCCAATACATTGGTGCCCCTCCAGTTCAGATGTAACCCGTCATGGCACAACAGGTCCCATCTGTTCCAAAAGGAGTCCCAATGCCCCATAAACCTATACCCTTCTACCCTGCACCAAGATTTGAGCCACGCGTTAAGCCTTCTAATCTCCTCAATCTTAATTGTATGCAGACTTCAAATGATAAGCACATCAAATTGCCACTGAGCTGTAGATGGAGCCTGCTTGTAGTTGGTTAGCATGTCCAACTGAAGATCCTGATATTCAAGTACAAAAATAAAAAAATAGAATAAAAAAAACTTGGAGACAACAATATCCAGATGGTGCCAGTGCTGACTGGATGAATGCTGGGTGACTCTTTTGTACTTTTTATCTAATTTGTTTGTCATTTTTGATTCATTTCCCATTTACATTTCCTTCCAGCCGCTCACCCCGCTGATTCACTTGGTGCTTTGAAGCTGAGGGATGTTGCTTATGTGCTTTGGACTGTGGCCCAGATAGACTTGTGGACACAGTAGCTCCTCCTAGATAAAGTGACGCCATATCTGGCACTAGGTCACTTTTGGTTTCCCTACTGGCTGAGTGTTTTTGTTTTAGTGAATGCATTTCCCTTGTCTGAGATGGTGATGTTAGAGGAGCATCAGGCAGTGCTAGTTTCCTTGTATCTTTCTGGACGTTTGATGGATACAGGAATATGCCCTTTTAATAATTTTATGTTCACTGCTGCTTATTGTAGACCATCACATATGCTAGTGACCTGCTCTATGCTCATAAATTTCTGATCAATGTGTTACTGTCTTCAAGGCCTTTAGAGGTAAAGACAGATTTATGTCACTGATAACCTGATACTTGCTTAGTGTCATTCACTTCAAGAATGATCATACATTCTTCTTGTTTAGTTCTGCTCTCATGTGCCTCCCACAGATGTACTCGGCATTTGCTTTTTACCCAGTACTCTTGACCAGTGTAATTTTAAAAGGCACCCATCATGTTCTGAAGAATTTCTAGTTGTTTTAAATTTTTATTTTCTAGGGTTGCAACATTGCAAGATAGTATAGAAATCCCTAGATGTGCCAATCTCTTAAAAAATAAAGAATATATTTATCCTTTATTCATTTACAATAGTCCTAATCAACCAAATAGTTAAAGTCTTGAAAAAAGTTATTCCAGTGTCTTAAGAAATAAAGCAAATCAAGAAAGCAGGTTCTTATTGTGCAGCTTACCAAATGTCATAAGGACAACTTCCTCTATTTACCACCAGCATACCAATGTAGGTCCGCTGTGCCATCATGTTCAGACTTTGACTGAAATTTATTCCAATGGTGGTATTGCTGGAACCACTATATGGTACTACATTTTTCCTTAAAGTCATGTATCATTTACCAGCAGTATGGACTGAAACTGTATTGATTAGCTGAGTGATTCTTGCAACAACAATCATTTCTGTAGTTTTGCAAGATTAATCCTCTACACTGCCACCTATTTACATCCTGATCATTATAATCTGGGTAAGAATATAAATAATAAGCTGGTTAGGTCTGTAGATAATACCAAACTAGGTGGAAGGGCAGATAATGTAGAATCAACTAAACTGTTACAAATGAACATGGGGAGACTTGTGCCAGATGTAGTTTAATGAAAGTAATGTAGGGTATTACACATAGGAAGTTAGATCTGGATACACAGTGGGAGGTCTCAAACTGAAAGTACCCCAACAAAAACCTAGGAATTATAGTGGACTCATCACTACCTAAATCCAGACAAGAAAGCTAATAGAATGTTAGAAAATATATAATGACGCGTGGAGTACAAGTCGAGAAAGGCTGTCATTAAGCTTTATAATGAACTAGTGAGGCTTCACCTGGAGTAGTGTCTGCAGCTTTGATAACAATATTACAAAAAAGACATAGCAGCACAAGTGAAAGACCAGAGAAGAGCAACTGAGCTGATGACAAGACTAAGAGGTGTGACCTATGAGATGAGACTGAAGAAGTTGAACTTTTTCAGGTTAGCAACTTTAGATTAAGGGTTGGCATGACTGAAGTGTTTAAAATTTTGAAAGGAATTAGTACAGTGGACCACAAGCTATTACTTTAAAATTTTAAAATTAATTCTACAAAAAGAATTCCACATACAGTATAACAATCCAGTGAAAGGAAAAGACAAAAGAGTCGTGTATGGTGATGGCAGCAATGGAAGGGTGGCCAGTCCTGAGACCTGTGCAGCCGGGAAAGTCAAACTATCTTTGATATCTTTTTTTTTGTTCTTTATTTCGCCTTATACAATTTCTTGTATTAGGAATTTGTTAGTTTTCGCATACCCCTTGGGGTCAGAGCGCAGGGTCAGCCATTGTACAGTGCCCCTGGAGCAATTACAGGTTAAGGGTCTTGCTCAAGGGCCCAGCAGAGTAGGATTTCTTTTGGCAGTGACGGGGATTCGAACCGGCAACCTTCTGGATGCCAGCACAGATCCTTAGCCTCAGAGCCACCACTCTTAGTTTCTTGCTGAAACACTAAAGATATTTATGGCAGTGTGGCACGTCACCCTCTTTTTTACTTTTTCTTGCTGGGTTAGTACATAAACGGATTTAATGCCTTGCATAAATGTAATCTGGCTAAGCTATTTTATGATGCCATTAATGTAACACTCATTAAAGGGATTGTATGTACTGTAACATGTTTAGAACATTTATGAAGTTGAGTGCTTTAAAGAATTCCAAGGGCTGGATCTGGCCTGTAGACCTTGAGTTTGACATTCCTGCTCCAGAATTAAATATACCCCAAACAATGGGTGTGCTGAATCCTAACCAGGAATTGATTGAATGTTTCTGTCCTTCCCATCCTCTATGTCTCTCAACTCCAAAAGTCTGGATTTTTATTTAACATTTAAGTGAATGGATGATTTTGCTGAGCTTCTGTGATGGTTGATGTGAATGGAGAAGGACTAAGAAACCACCTCAGGCCTGGCCTGCTCTAAATAATTCACAAGGCTGAAGAATTACAGGGCAATGTTCCAATTAATTCAAGGATGTGCATCTTCCCAATTACCTACTGTATGTGTGATGCACTGCTTTTGATAGTCCAGCATATTTATGCTGCTTGCATAGGTCTGTGAACATGTAAATTCCATAATCTCAAATAAACTAGGCCTAGCATACATTGACAGGTTATATGACTGCCACCTTCCCAGGCTTCAAGAATCTAAGAACATAAGAAACATGACAGAAAGAGGACATCATTCTTTCTGAATATCTCATCTGGATTCTTTTTAAAGTTGGTCAAGGTTTCTGCTTCAACTCCATGTCTCAGTAGTTTCAGATTCCCACAATTCTTTAAATAAAAAAATGCCTGCTGGCTTCAGTCCTAAATGCTCTTCTCCTTAATTTCCATTGTACCTTTAAACTGAAAGAATGTTGCTAGGCCTACTTTATCAGTGCCTTTGAGGATTTTAAATACATGGATTTGGTCCCTAGGCAGTCCTCTGCTGGAGGCTAAACAGGTTTAGTTCTCTGAATTTGTCATAGCAAGACATGTTCTTAAGTTTTGGGATGCACTTGGTTGCTCACTTCAAGATCTGCTATAGTCTGGTGAATAGAACTGCACACAATACTCCAGATGTGGCTTACTAGTGCATGATATTGTGTAAGTATAATGCCCCTTGAGTTATATTTAACAATTTTTAATGCTATAACCTGATTTGCCTCATCCCAAAACAAACCCAAGATCTCCTTCTCAGACAAATCAAGAACTGGTGCCCACCTTCTTTCTTAACCCCTTACTTAAGTGGATTCTCTCAAAATGTGCCACAAACCATAGTCTTTGCCTGTCCCAGAGCAAGCCAGTCCCATATCCTACCCACACATCCCAGTCTGCCTTTTCCTAGGGATGTCATTGTGAATCAAACCTATTATTTCAGCCAGTGCTCCCACCAATTTCTCTTCAGCTTTCCCTGCAGCAGTGAATCTTCAACCTACACATTTTTGGCCAGATTCCCTGAAAGTGACTTCACACACTGTGAGGTATAATTTAAAGTCTGTCAGTATTCAGGGAACAGTTTCCAGAAGTGCCAAAGGCACAAACAGTTAAATATTTGCATGTTATCTCCAGGGCCCTAAACGTTAAGTGAGGCATGTAAATGAGTTTTAAATGAAATGATAATAGTTTCACAGCATCTGATAAGTCCACAAAGTGAGGGTGGCATTATGTACTCTGATTGCTGTTAAAGTCCCACTTTAACCCTTGTGCTTGTAATTTTATGAAAGTGGCAAGCCAGGTTAGTTGAGTTCATTTGCTCCCCAAGTAATTCTGAGGCCTTGAAGCTTTTCATTTATGCATACAAGTGGAAGGGGACAGCAATACCAGTATATAAGAGCACTCAAAGGGAAGAGTAAGTAGATGAAAGACAAAGAAGAATTTATTTAGGGTGAGTTGGTGATTTATTTGCTTTATTTACTGCATTCTCAGCAACGCTAATTACATGCTCTTTATATTTAATGTGATTTGCTGTTTGACCCAACGACCAGATCTGTACTTCTATTACTGTGTGGTTTCAGGACCAGCTCCATAACCACAAACGCCACATCGCCTTTACGGTGAACCACAACATAGGCCATCTGAAACAACGCAAAAGGAAGTGCAATTTGCATGCACATATGTTTTCTCCTTTAAATGTCTCTGATTTGGGTGACTGCATCTCTTTCAGACAAGTTATTGTGATCAATAATACAGAATTTTTCACTCTGGTTGTGGTCTGATTTTTCACTTTATAATAATTTTTGGCAAAAATATTCTTAGAGATTTACATAAAAACAAACTTTCTGCTAATTCCTGTGCCTTAGGTCAAATCTTTTCCTAGACAGACATAACCACAGAGTTGATTAATCTAAATGAGATCTCAAACCCCTGACCTTTCGACTTGTGCTTGCGCACGTGCTTCCATATGCTTCTGCTCAGCCATCGGCTGGGTGTGCCTGTGGTTTCAAACCGAACAAATAATGTGAGATTAGAACTTTATGTTCTTGGCTTCTTACAGTTGAGGCTACATCCATGTCAGGTCAGAGTTATCAAAGGCATGAAAACATTAACATGATTTGGACACGTAACATCCACTAAACTGCTGCTGTTGCTTGCGCTAGTGATGGTTTTTTACATTAGAATTTATTTGCAAGCAAGCCATGTTTGCTCATACAATTATAGTCTGTGGTTTAAGTGTGATTGGCTACCAGGCTAACAGAGTCCCATTAAAAAGCATGGACTGCTAGCTGGGCTAACACTGAGAATAAGAACACATCCTCTATTTATTTCCCTTTCACTTAAAATAGCTATTAATAGTTTGAAGACTCAACAGCAATACCACCCATGCATATTGTTGTATTACATGTTGTTCAAGGTCTGCAACTGGGAAGAGTTCCTCTCTATTGAAATTTCCTGATTTGAATTTACACCTTAGACATGTGAATGAGAAGATCACATTAATCTAATGTGAATAGAGTGTGACTGTATTCAAAAGGCATGTGAAGCTGTGACACAGTACACAAATTAAAACAAGACCAAGGATGATAACTCAAGGTATTCACACTCTGAACACAACTGCAGGATCCAAAATTAAACAAATATAAGTCGAAATTCGATTGATTAAAAGTCTTCATAAAATATTTGCTAACTTTGGATCTATAAACTCTTATTTATAAACTTAAAAAGTCTTTAGATGTGTAGGGGGGCGGCACGGTGGCGCAGTGGAAGCGCTGCTGTCTCGTAGTTAGGAGACCCGGGTTTGCTTCCTGGGTCCTCCCTGCATGGAGTTTGCATTTCTCCCCGTGTCTGCGTGGGTTTCCCCAGGGTGCACCAGTTTCCTCCCACAGTCCAAAGACATGCAGGTTAGGTGCATTGGAGATCCTAAATTGTCCCTAATGTGTGCTTGGTGTGAGGGTGTTTGTGTGCGTGCGTGCGTGCGTGCGTGCGTGTGTGTGTGTGTGTGTGTGTGCCCTGCGGTGGGCTGGCACACTGCCCAGGGTTGGTTTCCTGCCTTGTGCCCTGTGTTGGCTAGGTTTAGCTCCAGCAGACCCTCGTGACCCTGTAGTTAGGATATAGCGGGTTGGATGATGGATGGACAGATGTGTAGATCTTGACATTTGTTGACCTATATATATATATATGAGGGGATAGAGGAGAAGTGATGTCAGATGTTCTTGTTAGTTGCTTCTTCCACTCTAGAAACAAAGGGGGGGAGGGCATTAGTAACTGTTGTACTCTTGTCAATCCCCTGAGTATTTATCTGTACACCTGATTTATCCAATGAAAACCCTGGTCCAGGTGCAACCTTCATAACAAGATGGAGCTTCAGAGAATAGATGGAAAAGTGTAAATCCCATATATTAACAATCCTCCCTAGTTTTCCAGGGCCCTAAATCAAGGTACCCAAGTAGCCCCATCATCTTCTAATCATTACCTGCTACCACTTCCTTTTGTTAAAATCAGACAGGAACCAGCCAGCACCACAGAAGACACCCAACTACCTTCAGTGACTGAGCATTCTCTAAAATCAATCTATCCACTTTATGAACCGCTTCATCCCACAAGGCACAGAGAAAATGCCAACCTCCCAATTTAATTGACCTGCATGACATTGGGAGGGAGGATTACTGCCAAGCACCTGAAGGAACCTTACATGTATAATGGGAAAACTTGTAGACCCCAAGCAAATACAATACAATTTATTTTTGTATAGCCCAAAATCACACAATTGCATGATTAATTAAATTGGGACTAGACTGAAGTTTAAGCACAGGAGTCTGGAGCCGAGAGGCAGCATGGCAGGCACAAGATGAATGAGAGCACCTCACTACTTTTCCACTTGTTGTTTCTTTCCTACTCTAAAAATTGGCCAGCTCTCCTCCAAAATACAATGGTCCCTGCCCACGCAGAGGACCCTTGTCTCAGTGTCCCAGACCAGTCATAGATCATTTAAAAGAAATGTCACCTATTGAGTCATCGACCCACCTTGAAAAAGACCATAGGCTAATGAGCTACAAAGGGTGGGAAATTCTAGCTGCAAGCCCACATTGGAAAGAACGATTGCACTGTGTGTGTGAACAACACATGTGACAGAGAAGGAAATTTCCTTCTCTACCTTATGTTTGCTCTGCTTTGAGTAAAGGAAGCTTTCTATGCTTAGGGGAAAACATCTTTTGAAGCATCACTTTCTATAAAAAAACAAAATGCTGAAAGTAGCTTGAGGCCCTATTGTGTATGTGTGTTTGTCTAAGATAATACACATATGTAACACTATTACACATAATGCACATACAGTTAGGTCCATAAATATTTGGACAGAGACATCTTTTTTCTAATTTTGGTTCTGTACATTACCACAATGAATTTTAAATGAAACAACTCGGATGCATTTGAAGTGCAGACTTTCAGCTTTAATTCAGTGGGGTGAACAAAACGATTGCATAAAAATGTGAGGCAACTAAAGCATTTTTTTAACACAATCCCTTCATTTCAGGGGCTCAAAAGTAATTGGACAATTGACTCAAATGCTATTTCATGGGCAGGTGTGGGTAAGTCCGTCATTATGTCATTATCAATTAAGCAGATAAAAGGCCTGGAGTTGATTTGAGGTGTGGTGCTTGCATGTGGAAAATTTTGCTGTGAACAGACATTTGGTCAAAGGAGCTCTCCATGCAGGTGAAAGAAACCATCCTTAAGCTGCAAAACAGAACAAACCCATCCGAGAAATTGCTACAATATTACAAGTGGCAAAATCTACAGTTTGGTACATCCTGAGAAAGAAAGCAAGCACTGGTGAACTCAGCAACGCAAAAAGACCTGGACGTCCACGGAAGACAACAGTGGTGGATGATCACAGAATCATTTCCATGGTGAAGAGAAACCCCTTCACAACAGCCAACCAAGTGAACAACACTCTCCAGGGGGTAGGCGTATCGATATCCAAGTCTACCATAAAGAGAAGACTGCATGAAAGTAAATACAGAGGGTGCACTGCGAGGTGCAAGCCACTCATAAGCCTCAAGAACAGAAAGGCTAGATTGGACTTTGCTAAAGAACATCTAAATAAGCCAGCACAGTTCTGGAAAAACATTCTCTGGACAGATGAAACCAAGATCAACCTCTACCAGAATGATGGCAAGAAAAAAGTATGGAGAAGGCGTGGAACGGCTCATTATCCAAAGCATACCACATCATCTGTAAAACACGGTGGAGGCAGTGTGATGGCTTGGGCGTGCATGGCTGCCAGTGGCACTGGGACACTAGTGTTTATTAATGATGTGACACAGGACAGAAGCAGCCGAATTAATTCTGAAGTGTTCAGAGACATACTGTCTGCTCAAATCCAGCTAATTGCAGTCAAACTGATTGGGCGGCGTTTCATGATACAGATGGACAATGACCCAAAACATACAGCCAAAGCAACCCAGGAGTTTATTAAAGCAAAGAAGTGGAAAATTCTTGAATGGCCAAGTCAGTCACCTGATCTTAACCCAATTGAGCATGCATTTCACTTGTTGAAGACTAAACTTCAGACAGAAAGGCCCACAAACAAACAGCAAATGAAAGCTGCTGCAATAAAGGCCTGGCACAGCATCAAAAAGGAGGAAACCCAGCATCTGATGATGTCCATGAGTTCAAGACTTCAGGCTGTCATTGCCAGTAAATGGTTTTCAACCAAGTATTAGAAATGAACATTTTATTTCCAGTTCTTTAGTTTGTCCAATTACTTTTGAGCCCCTGAAATGAAGGGATTGTGTTAAAAAAATGCTTTAGTTGCCTCACATTTTTATGCAATCGTTTTGTTCACCTCACTGAATTAAAGCTCACAGGTGGCGCAGTGGTAGTGCTGCTGCTTTGCAGTAAGAAGACACTGGAAGATTGTGGGTTCGCTTCCCGGTTCCTCCCTGTGTGGATAGCGCTTTGAGTACTGAGAAAAGCGCTATATAAATGTAATGAATTATTATTATTATTAAAGCTGAAAGTCTGCACTTCAACTGCATCTGAGTTGTTTCATTTAAAATTCATTGTGGTAATGTACAGAACCAAAATTAGAAAAACTTTGTCTCTGTCCAAATATTTATGGACCTAACTGTATATGTGTGTATCACTATCTGTTTAAGTGAGTGCAATCTTGTGTCTTTGTGTGCATGTGTGTGTTTTGTCTGTGTGCATGCTTTTGTATGTGTGTGCACATATGTGTATGCGTGCATATGACTTTGTGAGTGTATTTGTATGTGGGCAGGTGTGCTTTTGTATTTGCATGCATGCATGCTTGAGGGTGCATGTGAGTCAATGTATATGTTAATACATGCATGTGTGTGCGTGTGTGTATATGCATGAATGAATGTGTGTGCGTGTGTTGTGTGTGAGTGTGCATGTGTGTACACTTGCAAACAGCAGTTGTGCCTTTGATAGGCTTGAGGAAGTCTCCTCTAGAAACCGTGGGAGTTTACCCTACTTGAGCAACATTTTTTTTTGTTAAAATGTGCATTTATAAATACTTTTAAAAAATAAAGTAGTGAACATTTTCTTATAATTCTTATCTTCTAAAGGTTTTTGGAATGAGTGCAGAGGAACTTCTAGTTTTTTTTTTTTAATTTTAACCTTTTATCATAACAGTTGCTTGGGAGCATGCGCTGCTACACACACCACACAATGAACCACCTGGTTTGTGACCCGAGTGCAGTGCGTACACCTCTGCATCACACTGGAACAGTGTGAGGTTTTTTACTTTAAGGTGGATGGAGTGTCAATCCTGCCACTGTCCCCCAAGCTTTCTCTTTAAGTTGGAGGACCTGCCTGCAGAACTGGATGCAGATTAACATCATATCCAGGATGAAGCAATTGCAGGTTAACGGCCTTTCTTAACGGCCCAAAGGAGTAGAGTCACTTCTGGGTGGGAATTAAAGTCCCCATACAGAGAGTGACTGAGCCGAGACCTGACCCTGTATTTCTTGGGCTGTGGGTGCCTCTGCATTAACTAATGTACCCCCTTGCTACCCCACCACTTAGAAATTTCAGAAGTGGGTTACTAACTCCTGCCACCTTCATCTGGTAAAAGTAGACAAACAAAATGGAGAGAAACAAGAAATGTCTAAGGCCATGTCTCATGTTTTACATCTATGCACCCTCAAACCTGTTCAGTCCAATTCGCAGGTGGGGAGAGCTGTAGCATCGCGTGCAAGGTAAGAATCAGTCCTGGATGGGGTGTCAATCCATGAGGGGTCCATATACTCAAACATTCGGATCTACTTCTTCTTCTTCTTAGTGATTATCCTACTTTGTCGCAGGGTCCACTGTTACAGCAAGTCATTTTACACTTCATTCAGTCAAGGGTGTCATCTGGGGGCAGCGTCGACATGCATAAACTCTTCTGTTAGTCCGTCCATTCAGCAATTTTTCACTCTGCCACATGGCCTTTTTTCATTTGGGTTCAAGCTACGGGCTGTTTCGTCCATCATCTGGTTGTCACTACATAGCCATAACATTGTAGGCACGCTTCTCAAATTTTGTCTATGATCAGTGCTTCTCCCAATTTAACAAATGATGAAAATGTATGGGCATTTTATCCCTCTTAGATCATGACACTTCAGAGATTTTTATTTTTATCTTTCTTTATGTTATGATTTCTGAAAGGTCTCCCATCATGGGTCACTTTGCTGAGCCCACTTTTGTAACCTGGTATGATTGGAATTTGTGCATTTTGGGTTATTGGAGAGAGCCTCTTTGACTGGAGAAATAACATATTTGGACCAATGAGATAGAAAAGCAGATCGGCTCTCATCATTTGGGATTATTGGAAAGGAACAGAGGCAAATTCAGTTTCATTAAGAAATTAAGAGACACTGTAAAGTCCATGTCACATTACATGACTTTTCCAGAAACTTTCGGTTGTAGAGAGCTCCCATGAAATCAGTTGTGTAATGTGACATGCCTAGTGATTCACTTCAATTAGTCTACGACTTGCTTGATTTTTGTCTGTAGTTGTAGGGGTGGACTCTGTGCGCATGAGAGCTGACAACCAATGAATGCTCATCTGGAAGTACAAGGCATAAAATGCAGCAACATAGAATAAGACACATGTGTGGTTTGATCCTTACAGATAGAAGTGAGGTTTTTCTGTGTAAAATCTTATGTTTTATGTACCAGAAAAGAACAGAAAAATGTAAAAAAATTGGACTGAAATTGCGGCTGATTTCACCATACCTGCTAACCATTTGTACTACACCATCTCCATCAGGCAGCACATTATTGACTGTCACAAAACGGTGCAAGCTTGACTGTGCTAGAGGGTTGACAATCAGTTGGTAAATTATAAATGCCCAGCAATTTTCAATCGTTTAGATCAGCAAACTCAATTGACAAGTCTGACATACCCAATGACGAGTAGGCTTGTAATGTGACATCAGTTTTGTTATGATTGGATTCTTTCTTTAATTTTTCTCCAGGTTTTTATAGCCTTTTCCTGCAAAGTACATCTTGTTTCTGTTTTTTTACTTCAAAGTGTTAATAATTTAATTAATTACATTTTTTGAATTGCCATTTCATAGTTATATATTTCTTCATGTTGTTCTACAACCTCATGTTGGTATATTCATCACCTACTTTAGGAAATAGCATTCCGTAACTATGATGATGCTCCTATCGTTCACTGGGAGGTTGAGATTGCTGATATAATTTGTGTAGCCATATTTAGATCACCACATGAGATTCCTCTCTATCCTAGATCTGGATTTTTTATGTGATTATTTGTGTTTAAAGTCCTCTGGTTCCTGAACCGCTGCTTGTTTTTTCACACCTTGATTTTCTGGATAACATTTACGATTGGTGAAAGATTTGCTTGACTTGCTGGTTTTTGACCCTGGAACATATTTTGACCTCTTTTCATTCTCTTAGTCCTTTTACATAAATTCTTCTGTCTGTTGTTGAGAACAGAACATGTTTAAAGGGCACAATGACACACTTCTTAGCATTGCTGCCTCAGCTCTTCAGTGACTTGAGTTTGATATCCAGCCCTGACATAATCTGTATGGATTGCTGATTCTCCTTGGGTATGCAGGTGTTCTCCAGATGCACTCGTTTTGTCCAGTGATACCTGTTTTAGGTCTAACTTGGAGTAATGAAACAGACCTGCCATGGACTGGCCTCTACTCCAGATTTGAAAAGTGGAGCACTGAGGCTCAGGATAATGATAGAATGTTTTAGAGAATTTGGAGCTTTCAACTAAACGGTAATAGGTATTCTTTTCCTTTCCCACATTTTGCTATTTGTCAGTTGCTTAATGCGTTTTGTATATCTAACCCCCTCACACAGTAGGTAGCACATCTTTTCCCTCATAGGGGGTCCAGCTTTCTGACATTTTAAGTGTCATCCCCTTGTTGCATAACCCCCCCCCTTGTACTTGATTTTTTTGTTACCATTACCATTGCGGCTGGTGAGAGACATGCCCACTTTATTGCTAATTTCTCCCAATCCTGCAGTTCATCCCCTCTGTGATAGGACTGCCTGAGTATTGTCAGGCAGCCCCAAAACCCCCCCATCTTTCCTTCACCTATCTGAATCACTGACATGGTATTTAGATTAGAGGCGTTGCTTTCCAAGGCGAGGACTAGGGTTACAATGTTGTAGCAAGGTTCGTTTTCAAAGTGTCATTCAGAAGCCGAGAGGTGTTAGTGGCAGTCTGCTTGTCGTCACAGTGTTTTTTTTTATCATGTTGTTATATTTCTTAGCAGAGGAGCCTCACTTTGGTTTGGCTGCAGTGTGCAGTAACTCTGTGCTATTTTTGCACTGCCGACCCACAGAATCAACTAGTGGTTTACTCATTGCGTGGGCAGAGCCAGAGAGCTGAAACTTTACCAGGAATGTTCGCTTCCATCTCTGTGTCTCGTGGGCAGAAGTCAGAAGAATGCAGAGTTTTTACAGAAAAGAGTGAGCAGAAGATTCCAGAGAGAGCAGCAATGGGTATAGAAAGCTCCACTTCCTTAGCTCACATCTCAGCTTCTGTTTCTCTGAAGATAAAGAATAAAAAAAAATAAAAAACAGAGAAAGACAAAAAAAGAATGATGCAGAAAATGAAAGAATGTATGTGAGAACCCTAAAGTGGTCCAGTGTCATTGAGTATGGGTGTGTGACTGCAACTGCTGAAGTTCTGGCATCAAATCCAAGGCAACTTCCTGGTGCAGAACCCTGTGCTGCTGGGACTGACAGTTTGACTACCTCTCAATACTCAGTTTAGAGAATGAATGAAGAAATGAGTAGAGCCAAAGAAAAGGCTGTCCAACAGTTTGTAAGTGGTTTTAGGTTGTGGTTTATGAGCATAAAGCCACTTTGGTCCCCTCCTTGAACCGCCACCTTATCGTGGTGGAGGGATTTGCGTGTCCCAATAATCCTAGGAGCTCTGTTGTCCGGGGCTTTATGCCCCTGGTAGGGCCACCCAAGGCAAAGTGGTCCTAGGTGAGGGATGAGACAAAGTGCGGTTCAACAAAACCTCCATGATGAATACAAAATTTGGACAGCGTTTTCCCTCGCCTGGGCGCGGGTCACCGTGGCACCACTCTGGAGCCAGGCCTGGGGGTGGGGCTCAATGGCGAGCGCCTGGTGGCCGGGCTTGCACCCATGGGACTCGGCCGGGCACAGCCCGAAGAGGCAACGTGGGTCCCCCTTCCCATGGGCTCACCACCTATGGGAGGGGCCAAGGAGACGGTCGGGTGCAGTGTGAGTTGGGTAGTGGCCGAAGGCGGGGACCTTGGGGGTCCGATCCTCGGCTACAGAAGCTGGCTCTTGGGACGTGGAATGTCACCTCTCTGAAGGGGAAGGAGCCTGAGCTAGTGCGCGAGGTCGAGAGGTTCCGGCTAGATATAGTCGGGCTCACCTCGACGCACAGCTTGGACTCTGGAACCAATCTCCTTGAGAGGGGCTGGACTCTCTACCACTCTGGAGTTGCCCCCGGTGAGAGGCGCTGAACAGGTGTGGGCATACTTATTGCCCCCCGACTTCGAGCCTGTACATTGGGGTTTACCCCGGTGGACAAGAGGGTAGCCTCCCTCCACCTTCGGATGGGGGTACAGGTCCTAACTGTTATTTGTGCGTATGCACCGAACAGCAGTTCGGAGTACCCACCCTTTTTGGAGTCCCTGGAGGGGGTGCTGGAGGGGACACCTTCTGGGGACTCCCTCGTACTGCTGGGAGACTTCAATGCTCACGTGGGCAATGACAGTGAGACCTGGAAGGGCGTGATTAGGAGGAATGGCCCCCCCCGATCTGAACCCGAGTGGTGTTTTGTTATTGGACTTCTGTGCTCGTCACGGATTGTCCATAATGAACACCATGCTCAAGCATAGGGGTGTTCATATGTGCACTTGGCACCAGGACACCCTAGGCCTCAGTTCGATGATCGACTTTGTGGTCGTGTTGTCGGACTTGCGGCCACATGTCTTGGACACTCGGGTGAAGAGAGGGGCGGAGCTGTCAACTGATCACCACCTGGTGGTGAGTTGGCTCCGATGGTGGGGGAGGATGCTGGTCAGGCCTGGTAGGCCCAAACGTGTTGTGAGGGTCTGCTGGGAATGTCTGGCAGAGCCCCCTGTCAGAATTAGCTTCAACTCCCACCTCTGGCAGAACTTCGACCATGTCCCGAGGGAGGTGGGGGACATTGAGTCCGAATGGGCCATGTTCCGTGCCTCTATTGTTGAGGCGGCTGACCGGAGCTGTGGCTGTAAGGTAGTCGGTGCCTGTCGTGGCGGCAATCCCCGAACCCGTTGGTGGACACCAGCGGTGAAGGATGCCGTCAAGCTGAAGAAGGAGTCCTACCGGTCCCTTTTGTCCTGTGGGACCCTGGAGGCAGCTGATAGGTACTGGCAGGACAAGCGGAATGCGGCTTCGGTGGTTGCTGAGGCAAAAACTCGGGCATGGGAGGAGTTTGGGGAGGCCATGGAGAACAACTTTCGGACGGCTTCGAGGAGATTCTGGTCCACCGTCCGGCGTCTCAGGAGGGGGAAGCAGTGCAGTGTCAACACTGTGTATGGTGGGGATGGTGCGCTGCTGACCTCGACTCGGGACGTTGTGGGTCGGTGGGGGGAGTACTTCGAAGACCTCTTCAATCCCACTAACATGCCTATCAATGAGGAAGCAGAGCCTGGGGACTCGGAGGTGGGCTCCCCCATCTCTGGGACTGAGGTCACCGAGGTGGTCAAAAAACTCCTTGGTGGCAGGGCCCCGGGGGTGGATGAGATACGCCCGGAGTTCCTCAAGGCTCTGGATGTTGTAGGGCTGTCTTGGTTGACACGTCTCTGCAACATCGCATGGACATCAGGGACAGTGCCTCTGGATTGGCAGACTGGGGTGGTGGTCCCCGGAGGGTGTGTTCCAACTACAGAGGGATCACACTCCTCAGCCTCCCTGGAAAAGTCTATTCGGGGGTTCTGGAGAGGAGGGTCCGTCGGATAGTCGAACCTCGGATTCAGGAGGAACAGTGTGGTTTTCGTCCTGGTCGCGGAACAGTGGACCAGTTCTACACCCTTAGCAGGGTCCTGGAGAGTGCATGGGAGTTCGCCCAACCAGTCTACATGTGTTTTGTGGACTTGGAAAAGGAGTTCGACCATGTCCCTCGGGGAATCCTGTGGGGGGTGCTCCGAGAGTATGGGGTACCGGACCCCCTGATAAGAGCTGTTCGGTCCCTGTATGATCGGTGTCAGAGCTTGGTCCGCATTGCCGGCAGTAAGTCGAACCCGTTTCCAGTGAGAGTTGGACTCCGCCATGGCTGCCCTTTGTCAACGATTCTGTTCATAACTTTTATGGACAGAATTTCTAGGCGCAGCCAGGGTGTTGAGGGGGTCCGGCTTGGTGGACTCAGGATTGGGTCACTGCTTTTTGCAGATGATGTTGTTCTGTTTGCTTCATCAGGCCGTGATCTTCAGCTCTCTCTGGATCGGTTTGCAGCCGAGTGTGAAGCGGCTGGGATGGGAATCAGCACCTCCAAATCCGAGACCATGGTCCTCAGCCGGAAAAGGGTGGAGTGCCCTCTCAGGGTTGGGAGTGAGATCCTGCCCCAAGTGGAGGAGTTCAAGTATCTCGGGGTCCTGTTCACGAGTGAGGGAAGAATGGAGCGTGAGATCGACAGGCGGATCGGTGCGGCATCCGCAGTGATGCGGGCTCTGCATCGGTCTGTCGTGGTGAAAAAGGAGCTGAGCCATAAGGCAAAGCTCTCAATTTACCAGTCGATCTATGTTCCTACCCTCACCTATGGTCATGAGCTATGGGTAGTGACCGAAAGAACGAGATCGCGAATACAAGTGGCTGTAATGAGTTTTCTCCGCAGGGTGTCTGGGCTCTCCCTTAAAGATTGGGTGAGAAGCTCAATCATCCGGGAGGGGCTCAGAGTAGAGCCGCTGCTCCTCCGCATCGATAGGAGTCAGATGAGGTGGCTCGGGCATCTGATCAGGATGCCTCCTGGACGCCTCCCTGGTG